>NC_069507.1:62449451-62546951 GCF_027579735.1 Bombina bombina | reverse complement strand
TCAGCTGAGCCAAAGAGGTTGGCTATGACATCAGGAGGGGGAAGGACCCTATAATTGGAGGGCGGTGTCACAAAAGAAAGTATCTGGAGTTTTATTAGCTATGATGCAGATTTAGAGGAACAGTCGAGGAATGACCCTGGGCAGTGGCCTCAGTCTTGGATAGAGATCTGACTAATGTCTGGCTGACCCACAGATACATATGAATTAGTTCCCAGAACCCAAATGTAATGAAAGGTATCTCCTCCCCAAAGATCATCTGGACCTTGAGGCTCTCGGCTGTGCGTCTTCTACTTGGACATCACTACTGATCAATACTTGTGGGGACACTAGACTTGTTTATTTTGCTTCCAGGCAACTCCCCTCCCCGGGATCCTAGAGTCTATGCAAAGAGGAGTGAGTTTATGGCCCCATATCCCCTGATCATGAATCCTGTCCGTGAAGGGTCCCCAGGGCCAAACCCGAGACAGCCGGAGGCTAGCAAGACTGAGTTGCCAGTGGCCACTATTCCCGAAGTGAGTGCGACTAATGGATGGAAAAGCCAAACGTTATCCTTCAGTGTTGAATCCTTGATCTCCTCTGATAGGAAGCCCACTAGGACTCAAATCCCAGATTCTAGGCTGGCTAACACACTGAGTGCTGGAGAGCAAGAGCAGCCCCCCTTATCTGCCAGGACTATTTGTGCTGATACAAGTTTTTCCCCAGTGGAGGGTCTTCCTCACTTAGGAGAAAGATGCAAGCAGGATCCAGATGCTATTGGAGACAAAGGGGGCAATTCCTGGTACAATAACCCAAATTATTCCTCACCCTCAAGTAAGTGGGACTATACATTTATATTATCCTTTTCTTGACCCGGTAGGATAGATTCTGTTCCTAAGATGCTTCCAAAAACAGTGACGATTTGATTAAACAAGCTGTTTATCTCTCTCTGCAGTAGTACTCTTCTTTAAGGTAACTATTCTAGTTACTCATTGTAAACACACAAGTAAACTGTAAGTAACATAGGATTAGTGGTTATTCTTGTTTATTTTAAAAACTAAGCATTTATGTTAAATTACTAACTAATCCAAAACAATTTATTCTAAGGCAGGCCCTTCTCTTTCCAAACAATAATTCGTTTTAAGAGATATAAACGGCTGTTGCTTTATTTAAAATACATATTAAAAGTCACAATTTATCTATAGATAAAGTAATGTTACGCTATTGTATTTAATTAATAAATAGTGGTATCTTTACATCCATGTAAATACAGTGCGTCTTAATTAGTTTTATGAATACTGTATTGTTATTAGCTGTTAGAAATTCAATTATTTACTGGCAATTTATTCAGATATATTGGTATGAGATAGATGGATAGATAGACAGATAGATGGATAGATATAATTAAGTAATTCAGTGTATTATTCTATATGGTAAATATGAAAAAAACATATCTGTATTATAATATACCATTGTTTAAATAGTTCAGTGTAGTAATTAATGTCAGCTATCAAACGTATTTAAACAGAAATAATGTGTAGAGTTTAAAACATTGTAAATAACTATTTAAAATAATTAATCTTTTTTCAAGCCTTTTAATTGCTTGTTATGTATAGGAAAACACATACTAGAAAACTCAATAAATATTTGATTTTTGTATTAAGGTTTTGTTACTATTTAAATATTAATTAATTTAAGTATTTATTAAAAAAAATATTGTCACGAATATAAATTACAGAAAAAAAGACTATTTCCTTTCTGTAAACAGATTAAACAAAAGGAAAAGCCTAAATTAAATAACAAAAACAAATTAATGTAATATTGATAAACACACTTAATTGCAAAGCTAAATTAGACAGGAATGCACAGTAAAATAAGTAAATAAATAATAATAATATTCAGAAACCACCATTAACTTTTATAGTTTTTAAATATATATATATATTCATTTGAATTGATAAAGGTCAATATAACTGCTGAATCTACCAAATTTAGAAGTTAAACTTCAAAATATAAATACGTACTTTATTCTGATCTTTATATTTTTTAAATCCAATGAGTTTAATTAGTATAATTGTTTATTAAACATTTCAGCAACTGCTGGCATTTTGTATATTAAATAAAACATTTTGCAGCCGAGATAACTTCATTTCAGATCAAATAATTTATCTTCTGAATATATAATCTGGCTCACTTGAAGCTGTAAAACACACACAAAAAAGCCTTGTATTAGGAGTCTTAATTTTTACATTTGTTTTAACTGTATAAAGTGGGTTAAGAAAAGACAAAAATTGTATCAAAAGACAGCATCAAATTAAAAACAGAAAATGAAATAGGTTGGGAGACATTTGGTTCTGTTAATATCTTGTAAAAATAAATAAATTACAAAATAGCAACTTTATACTTAGAGTAATCCTGTTGAGGGCATAGATTACTTAAAACAATACAATTGTAGACTAATTCAATGATACAACATTACATTTTATAATATATCCAGAGAGAGATACAGTCAACTACACACACATTTATATTGATCTATATATCTATCTATCTATCTATCTCATCTATCTATCTATCTATCTATCTATCTATCTATCTATCTATCTATCTATCTATCTCATCTATCTATCTATCTATCTATCTAATCTATCTATCTAATCTATATATATATATATATATATAATCCATATACTATATATACACACACATTTATATTTATCTATATCTATCTATCTATCTATCTATCTATCTATCTATCTAATCTAATCTCTATCTAATCTCTCTCTCTCTCTCTCTCTCTCTCTCTCTCTCTCTCTCTCTCTCTCTCTCTCTCTCTCTATCTAATCTATATATATATATATATATATATATATATATATAAACCATATACTATATATACACACTAAAAACTTGGAGTATTTTTATTTTATATTTATGAAAAATAGGATAGGAGTTTCCAAGGGCCTGAAAAGACATAACATGGATCTTCTGTAGGATTCTCTTTGTTTCTTGATGCTCTGAAAGTTGCATTTCACAGCCCCTCTCTGAAAGATGTCACTGACCTGTATACAACTCATAACCCCCAGAGCTGTGTATAGATGTTGCTTTGATCTTAATGACTACAAAGCTACAACTTCAGAATGAGCCTTGTGCTGGTACTTGTATGTATAAGTACATATGAATTATATTTGCAACTTGCTATGCACATTGATTGCAAGCTCCCTGGAATAGGGTGTGTCCTTATCCAGGGTCCACTTCACTAACTTTTCCAACTGACCCAGTGTAAAGCTAAACGTTCTCCTTCTTTGTTCTTCTATATTAACTTGGATCCACACACACTCCCATCTACCTAAACAACATCTATTGCTTATTTGGATACACATGACTACACTATTACAATGACCTCTTTACTGTATTTCCTCATCTTTATCCCCATATAAAGCTATTGGCAATAAACAAACTAGAAAATTACATTTTTCTCTGGTACCCTTCAACTTCAAGCCATGTTCTCTGATATTGGGTTCCATACCATAACCCTAACAGTAGCCCTACAGGTATCCGTAACACAAACTATAAAGAAATGTCATCACCCTCTTGTCATTGAGATGTGTGATCAGCATTACTGCTGCAACACAATGTCATGTCTCTTTATAGATGAGATTTCAGCCCAATATATTACAACTGTGAAATTAACATTAAGTTATCAGTAAGTTATATAATTATACTAATTCCTTTACATCTTTCTTTATAGATGTAGTTTTTATATTCACACTTCATCAAGTATAATGCTTTTATTTGTACCCTACTGTCAATATACTTCCCAGAACACAACACTGTACTTTAGATCAGAATTTAATATTGCCAGGAAATATATTGTAATTTTAAACATGTTTTGGATCCATGCACATTTTTATTTATTTTTTACATGTATTTTAATTCTGAAAATTTGAGTGTTTCCTGTAAGAATGGAGTGTCCTGTAAGATCCAGAAACTGGCCCTGCTACACAGTGCTTTCTTAATCACTCCTAAAGCTCATTTATAGCTGTCCGTAAAGTGATAGTCTACTGTAAAATTGGTTCCACCTGAATGTGTTCCCAATTCCTTGTTATACCAGTTTTAGAGTTTAAAGTTATGAGAAATTGTTAATTTATGTTTATTTTTGTAAATTAAATAGCTGGATTAGTTCTTTGATACAACCCATCAAAATAGGCTAATATTGCAGAGAGATCAGACTTCAGTATCTTATCACTCAAATGCTGCCCTTTCTTATCTCTGCCACTATACAATACTTAGAAAGAACACTTGAAAATTAATATTTTACAACTTTATCTCTTCCACTCCCCAATGGGAGTATAATTTGTTTTGATGGCCGTGTTTACAAAGCTTGTGAATAGCCTATATTTAAAGGGACACTCAAATCAAAATTAAACTTTCATGATTCAGATAGAGCATGCAATTGTAAACAACTTTCCAATTTACTTCCATTAACAAAATGTGCACAGTCTTTTTTATATTTACACTTCTTGAGTCACCAGCTCCTAATAAGCATGTGCAAGAATTCTCAAAATATACGTATATGCCTTTGTGATTGGCTGATGGCTGTCACATGATACAAGAGGAGTGGAAACAGACATAACTGAAATTTGTCAGAAAAAAAAATCTGCTACTCATTTGAACTTGATTTATCAAAGCCCTATGGCTGCAAGTTCTCACAAGAACTTGCTCGCCGTAATTTAACAAGCAGCGGTCACCAGACCGCCGCTTCCCTAACCTCTTCGCCACCTCTAAGGTGGCGAAATTCAATCTCTGCGGTCGAGTCCGACTGAGGAGATTGACAGCTCCTGCCCACGCGTGATTGCGCTTGTGTGCAATGGTGATTACCTGCGGGTAATTTCGCCCGCCACAGGCGAGCTGAGGCATACATGGGCACGTATACGCGCCCCTGTCCGCCTCAGCTTTGATAAATCTAGCCCTAAGTGCTATTGCATTGTCGTTTTATCAAGCATTTGTTGATTATGCAAAACTACTGTATTTACTGGTCCTTTAAAGGTACATAAAACCCAAAATGTATCTTTCATAATTCAGATAAAGCATACAATTTTAAACAACTTTCTAATTTACTTCTGTTAACAAATTAGTTTTGTTCATTTGGAATTCTTTGTTGAAGGAGCAGCAATTAACTACTTGAAGGCTGGAAGCTTGATGAAAACATCAAGTGAACCAATGGCAGAAGGCACATATGGGAATTCACCAATCAGCAGCTAGCTCCCAGTAGTGCTTTGCTGCTCATCGGCCTACCTAGGTATACTTTTTAACAAGGGATGGCAAGAGAACAAAACAAATTAGATAATAGAAGTAAAATGAAAAATTGTTTAAAATTACATGATCTTTCTGAATCACGAAAGAAAAATTGTGGGTTTCATTTCCCTTAAGGTATAGAGATTATTGTGGTAGGGATACCACAGGCAAAATCAGTTATATAAAATGCTGATATAAATGCAAAGGAACTATATGTAAACAATTGAATGCACTCCAGCAGGTAAAATGGATAATTGGTAACAAATTAAAGGGGATAAATATTTAGGGTACACTGTCCCTTTAAGTAACAATATCAAATGACGTAAGATAACTGATGCTCAATAGGATTTTCTCCATGGCCTGCAAAACAAAGCTAAGTTTTAAGTTGTATGCAAAGCTTTCTTTCAACTGTGCTTAATTGCCCATACATACTATGCATATATATGTGTGTGTGTGTATATATATATATATAAAAATATATATATACACATACACATATATGTAAAATATTTTGATATCCCTTTAAGTATTCCAATGTTTCTGTATAAATGTAATGTACTCTCTGAAAGTAGAGTGCAGAGTACCGATGTACTTTGGTTGTCTCTCTTGTTGCCCTGGAGTGCACAATTAAGGAGTAAATATAAATATATATGCATATATAAAAGGACTATTATTAGTAATTTTATTATAATAGGTGATGTGTATTCAGCAGTTTCGTTCACTGTTGAATGCAGAAGTAGGAGGCTGTTTTCAGTATTTGGCTCTTTTTGGAGCTGAATAACCTCTAGTGCAAGAGAAACACACTATGGGCTAGATTTATTAAGCCCCTACGGCAGCAAGTTCTTGAGAGAACTTGCTCTACGTGATTTATCAAGCAGCGGTCACCAGACCGCTGCTTCCCTAACATCTACGCCACCTCTATTGTAGAGAAATTCAATCTCCTCGGTCGAGTCCGACCGAGGAGATTGACAGCTCCTTTCCGCGCGTAAATGGTTGTGCGCGGGCAGGGGGCGGGATTGCACGCAAGCGCAAAATTGCGTGTGCAATGTTAATTACCAGCGGGTAATTTTGCCCCGCAACAGGCGAGCTGAGGCGTACAGGGGCGCGTATATGCGCCCCTGTACGCCTCAGCATTGATAAATCTAGCCCTAAGATCTGGATTTGCACAGATCTTAGTGTGTTTTACTTGCACAAGAGGATATTCGGCTCTGAAAAACAGCCTCCTACAAACAAAACAAAACTGCTGAATGCACATCTCTTATTATTATTATTATCATTATTATAATTTTTTGCAAACTCCTGCCAAATTCTGCAGAACTGGATACACAATGCCACTAAATCATGGTAAAAAAGATACAAAAAGAGTAACCGGTATTAAATTAATACAGGAAAAGTAAGACCATCTGAAGAGCTTACAATCTACACATAAGAAAAATCTAAAAAAATTGGACAGTTAGAACAACACCAGTGTACCATGGGATAGATAGCACAAGTACTTTTCTTTACTATATGATGTTAAACTAAACATTTTGAAGAGTTAGTATGTGCACGAGTCCTAATTACCAATATTAGCACTTCCAAAACATAAAGACTAAACTAGATTATCTTTGATTAATATGTTAAGTAAACCTTTATAAGACATGGAAGAAACAAATATTGTAAAATAATGTTTTAATTATCAGGGTTTTTTTTATAAGATTGCACTAAGGAATTCTTGTGCCTGAACTCTATGCGGATATAGTAGATAAATAAGCTAGGCCTGTTGATTACATGTTTCTGTTTAGTACTATGTAAGGTAAAGCTATTGATAATAAACTCCACTTTCAATAATCAACTGCATGTTGATTTCCACATGGATTCTCACTTATATTTTGTATTCTGTAAACACAAACCCAGTACAACATACACACACACACACACACATAATATTACTCTTAGTCAAAAAAATGAAACTTACATTTTGTGATACATTCTCCCTAGCCCACAAGATAAGCCTACTGCCCACAACCAAACAGCCATTTAAAGAATGACACTCCCAAACATCTAGATTCCTGGAAAAAAAACTCCAGATAAAGTCTGTAATAGAAAATTCCTTTATTTATGGTTTAGACAAAATATGTGAGATGCTCTGTATTACTCTGAAATATTCATGCAGTATTTTTCTTCTTTGCCACTAGTATATATTTTTTTATAGCTTTTGTGTTCATTTGCAGAGGGCTGTAAAGATACTATACAATACAGGCAGTCCCCGGGTTACGTACAAGGTAGGGACTTTAGGTTTGTTCTTAAGTTGAATTTGTATGTAAGTTGGAACAGGCACTTTTTTTAGGTGAAACTCTAGCCAAACATTTTTTTTTGTTTTGGATAGCATAGGATAAAGTTTGTTTTGCTATCTGTGCCCCTGTTCAGAAAATTTCACATCACTTTCTGTCCTTGTGACAATTGGATTTTCAGTATTTTGGATTATCCTGGAAAGAAGGATTGTCGATAAAGCTCTATTTTCTCTGTATGTAAGTACGAGTTGTACTTAAGTCGGATGTCTGTAACCCGAGGACTGCCTGTATATGGCTGATATATTCTGATTATAATTGTTATCTTTATTTGTAATGCGCCGCAGCACTATGGTACATTACAAAGACAAGTCAGGGAAAGCAGACTGGCACAGAACGATTATATGTGTCTGCTCCTTAGAGATTTTATAATCTATTATAATGGTCTAGATTATGGCACTACATCACCAAAACGTGTAAGACCGGTACCAGCGATTGGGCTGTTTTACTATGGTAGTTTGGTGCTGTGTTTCTAACAGTATTTATAAAGCTTTGATTTAATAAGAGGCTTTCTCCTTGATGATTTATTATTCATAAATCTATTATAATGCTATCATTTTCATTTTCTGAGTATACGTTTGTCTTACAATGTGTTGTAATGCTTGATGGAACCAATTAAACACATTATCCTCTAATTTTAAACAGGCCCATGGGAGTCCGTAATGAAATTCTGGGCTACCTGTCCAATTAGAACACAGCTTTCAGGGACTCAAAATTAAAACACGTTACTTACTTACAAACAAATCCTAACAGCAAATGAATTAAAGGCACATTAAAGTAAAAAATAAACTTTCATGACTGAGATAGAGCATGCAATTTTAAACAACTTTCCAATTTACTTCTGTTATCAAATTTGCTTTGTTTTCTTGCTATCTTTTATTGAAGAGTAAAACTAGGTAGGCTCATAAGAGCTCAGGAGTGTGCACATGTCTTTAGTACTCTATGGCAGCAGTGTTTTGCAACATTGTATAACAAAGCTACAAATAATGTTTGCTTACTCAAAGTTGATGAATGCCTATATGAGGGTACTCAAAGTTTTAAGTTAGAATATTTATCAGGTTTCAATCCCCTACTTTAAATATTGTATATTACTTGTATATTACAGATTTTAATAAACACATTGCAATTTGAGATCATTATTAGATCATCTGATTAGTCTGCATAAAATACAGTTAATGAAATTCAAATGTAATTTGATTGACCCAATGTCATGAAAATCATCTATTTTGAACTCAGAATCCAGTTACAAAAAGTTATAAATTCCATTGGAAAGTCTATTGTGTCCTACACATAACAGACATTTTTTTTAATTAAATTACAGATAATAGAGAAAAGATCATTTTATTTAAAATACCATAACTATTACCTTTAACATTTGATTTCACTGGAGTGTTAAAAAGGCTAATTTAATTAGTACAGAGATTTGAGCTTTACTTTGTTCAAACAAGACAAACGTCCTAACCTTGACCAACCTGTACCATTTTTTATACCACCATGAATAGACTAGAATGAATAGAATTGTAATACTGGTACTGTGATACTCAGGAAAAATCATATTTGTGGTGTAGTATAATTAAATTTACTTAACAAACATTTTGAAGATAACCCATTATTACTGAATGGCTAAGTGGCAGCATGAGAAGCAGGAGCGAATTGCTTGTACACAAGCTGCACATCATTTTAAAAATGGCAGCTCATTTTCATTAAAAGAGTAACTCAAGTGAGGGTTTATTCACTATTCTGTGACAGTCAAGTTTACTTTTTTATTATTTCAGCACACACATAAAATGTCTGCTAAAGCCATCAGTAAAATTTGTCAGCAGTTAAAATTCCACCTATTCTCAGAAAGTCTGTTAATTATAAAATATAACTGACTTTGACTGACTTGAATAACAGCTGAGTTTGGCTGACTTCAAAAGTAATTTATCTACTCTAAATTTCAGTCTGGTTGGCTGGATGTATTATCTTGTTCTTAAATGACTTTGCACAAAATTTTAACAGTGAAAAGTTAGTTAAAAATTACTCGAAACTGTACAAAATAAGCTAAAATGATAACATAAATTATAGGTGTAATTTTTGCATTTTCGTCAACAGCATTTATTTATCTCTCCATGTAAATTGGCAATGATTAATGATTGTAAACCTGCTAAATATTGACATCCGAGACTTTTTATAATCAGGCTCTTAACCCCTTAAGGACCAAGGCCATTTTTCAATTTCTTTCCCTTAAGGACCAGGGCTATTTTTACATTTCTGCGGTGTTTGTGTTTAGCTGTAATTTTCCTCTTATTCATTTACTGTACCCACACATATTATATACCGTTTTTCTCGCCACTAAATGGACTTTCTAAAGATACCATTATTTTCATCATATCTTATAATTTATTATTAAAAATATTATAAAATATGAGGAAAAAATGAAAAAAAACACACTTTTTCTAACTTTGACCCCCAAAATCTGTTACACATCTACAACCACCAAAAAACACCCATGCTAAATAGTTTCTAAATTTTGTCCTGAGTTTAGAAATACCCAATGTTAACATGTTCTTTGCTTTTTTTGCAAGTTATAGGGCAATAAGTACAAGAAGCACTTTGTTATTTCAAAACCACTTTTTTTCAAAATGAGCGCTAGTTACATTGGAACCCTGATATCTGTCAGGAATACCTGAATATCCCTTGACATGCATATATTTTTTTTTAGAAGACATCCCAAAGTATTGATCTAGGCCCATTTTGGTATATTTCATGCCACCATTTCACCGCCAAATGCGATCAAATAAAAAAAATTGTTTACTTTTTCACAAATTTTTTCACAAACTTTAGGTTTCTCACAGAAATTATTTAAAAACAACGTATGCAATTATGGCATAAATGGTTGTAAATGCTTCTCTGGCATCCCCTTTGTTCAGAAATAGCAGACATATATGGCTTTGGCGTTGTTTTTTGGTAATTAGAAGGCTGCTAAATGCCACTGCGCACCACACGTGTTTTATGCCCAGCAGTGAAGGGGTTAATTAGGGAACATGTAGGGAGCTTGTAGAGTTAATTTTAGCTTTAGTGTAGTGTAGTAGACAACCCAAAGTATTGATCTAGGCCCATTTTGGTATATTTAATGCCACCATTTCACCGCCAAATGCGATCAAATTTAAAAAAAAACTTACATTTTTTCCCAATTTTAGGTTTCTCACTGAAATTATTTACAAACAGCTTGTGCAATTATGGCACAAATGGTTGTAAATGCTTATCTGGGATCCCCTTTGTTCAGAAATAGCAGACATATATGGCTTTGGCGATGCTTTTTGGAAATTAGAAGGCTGCTAAATACCGCTGCACATCACACGTGTATTATGGCTAGCAGTGAAGGGGTTAAAGGGACAGTACACTGTAAAATTGTTTTTATATTAATGTATTTTCAGTGACTCATTATACCAGCTGCAGAGTATAAAATTTATGAGAAATTGCATTTTTCGGTTTATTTGTGTATATGAAGTAGCTGGTTTTGTGCTTTTAAACCACAGCCTATTACAATGGGTTGAGCTTCAGGTAATATCAGATCTCATTATGTTATCACTTTTATTCACACAGACTTGCTTCCTTATTTTATATCTGTTTGTAAAGCAAAGCTCAATACTTAGAATGGACAATGGAACATTATCATTTTTTTACTTAACTATCCTGCCCCCACTGAGAGTGTAATCTCTTCTGCTGGCTGTGTTTACTTAGGCTATTCAATAGAATATACTCCAGTATAGAAACTTTCAGTATAGGTTGGGAAACCACAAGCTAAATCAGCTATTTCAAATGCCAAATTAGGGGTAAAGAAGCTACTTGCAAACAATTTAAAACACTCCAGCAGGTATAATGAATCATTGGGAACAGTTTAAAGGTGAGAACATTTTTGGGTGAACTGTCCCTTTAATTAGGGATCTTGTAGGGAGCTTGCAGGGTTAATTTTAGCTTTAGTGTAGAGATCAGCCTCCCACCTGACACATCAGACCCCCTGATCCCTCCCAAACAGCTCTCTTCCCTCCCCCACCCCACAATTGTCCCCGCCATCTTAAGTACTGGCAGAAAGTCTGCCAGTACTAAAATAAAAGGTATCTTAATTTTTTTTATTATTTTTTTTTAGCATATTTACATATGCTGCTGTGTAGGATCCCCCTTAGCCCCAAACCTCCCTGATCCCCCCCCCAAACAGCTCTCTAACCCTCCCCCTCTACATTATTGGGAGCCATCTTGGGTACTGGCAGCTGTCTGCCAGTACCCAGTTTACAAAAAAATATATATTTTTTAAATTTTTTCCCCACTTTTCTGTAGTGTAGCTTCCCCCCCCCCCCAAAGACTAAACCCCCACCCCCTCCCAGATCGCTTTGGTTATATATTATCAAATTTGTATTCCCCCTCTATCCCTCTAAAAATTACACAAACTGTTCCATAGTGTAATGGTTCCCACCCGCTCCCTCCCCGTGCACGCGCCCGCCCGCCTCCCCCGTGCACGTGCGCGCCTCCCAGCTACCCCGCCCACGATCCCGCTCACCTCTGCACTCACTAAGCCATCGATGGCCGCCCACCCGCCTCCCACGTCGGCTCCCACCCACAAACGATTGCGGCCATCGATGTCCGGTGCAGAGAGGGCCACAGAGCATCGGATGGGGGAAAAGGTTAGTGCAGTGATGCCTCGATATGGAGGCATCACTGCAATAACCGGAAAGCGGCTGGAAGCACTGCTATAACCGGAAAGCGGCAGGATTGCTTCCAGCCGCTTTCAACCCCAACGTCGTACAGGGTACGTCGCTGGTCTTTAAAGACCAGTTTCTGCAAGACGTACCCTGTACGAAGTATGTTGTTAAGGGGTTAAAGGGACGTGAAACCCAATTTTTTTCTTTCATGATTCAGATAGGACAGGTGATTTTAAACATCTATCCAACATACTTTTATTATGTCATTTGCTTTGTGTTTTTGGTATCCTTTGTTGAAAAACATAGCTACGTAGGCACTAGCAACGCACTGCTGGGAGCTATCTGCGGTTTGGTGGCTGCACATTTATGCGTTTTGTGATTGGCTCACCTGATGTATTCAGCTAGCTCCCAGTAGTGCTACTCCTTCAGCAAAGGATATCAAGAGAATGAAAACATTTGATAATAGAAGTAAATTGGAAATTTGTTTAAAATTATATGTTCTATTAGAATTATAAAAAAAAGTTTGGGCTTTATTTCCCTTTACGTCCTTTGTAAAAGAAAATATTTTCCCTGGCTACAGAAATATTACCCATGGTAATCAGAGTAAATTTAATACTTTTGTAAAGTAAATTAAAGGTAATATGTGCAACAGCAGTATTTTTTTTTATAACAGTGCAACAAAAATATCTATAGGGAACTGTCTCAAGTAAGTTGTTATTTCTACGATATCACTCTTTCTTCGATATCACTGAACTGTGCTAACATTAGCGCGCAACTTGATATTACAAATCAATGGTAAAGCACATTTACCAGAGAAGGGTTATCGCACCTGACAACGCTCGAGCGCAACCTTTACTTTTAATAGAGATAGCTAACGTAGCACTCGTAATAAAAGTTAAAAGTTATAGTTTGAGCTTGAGCGAAAGCCAAAACTGCGGTTGAATATTTAGCACTACTTGAGAATTGAAGTAAAGTGTAAGGGTTACATTTTTTTTTTTTTTCCAAAAACACATTAAAATAAAGTATACACTTTTTAAATAAAAATATATAATTTTAATATTGTTAAAGATGTTTTAAAAGGGTTAAAAAAGGATATGGTATATGGCAAGGTGTTTGACTGAAAGGGCTATAATGTATGTATGTGGTTTTATATATATATATATATATATATATATATATATATATATATATATATATATATATATATATATATATATATATATATATAGATGTCAATATAAATCCTCCATGTCTCAAAAGTAAATCAATATAAATTTTTGCATAGAAAATTAGCATATCTAGTCAAATACCCCGCTTACGATTCCCCAGTAAAACTCCATATACATTGTTACCAATGCACAAGAGGATTCTGGGTAAGATATGCAAATTAGATATGCAAAATCTCAGTTTGTTTGCTTCAAATACTGTTTTAACACAGCAATCCCTTAACAGGATTATTGCAACAACACAAAAATCACTAGACAAGCTTGTTTCATTCTTTTTAGAACTCGTCAGTAGGAGATATATTTTTGGTTGTTGCATTGGTAACAACCAGAAATCTATCTCCTACTGACGAGTTCTAAAACGAACGAAACAAGTTTGTCTAGTGAGTGATTTTTGTGTTGTTGCAATAATCCTGTTAAGGGATTGCTGTGTTTAAACAGTATTTGAAGCAAAAATCTGAGATTTCGCATATCTTACCCAGAATCCTCTTGTGCATTGGTAACAATGTATATGGAGTGTTACTGGGGAATAGTAAGTGGGGTACTTGCCTAGATGTGCTAATTTTCTATGCAAACATTTATATTGATTTACTTTTGAGACATGGAGAATTTTAATCTCAGATTTTTATCTCCCCCATAATTTTAATTAATTTTTATATATATGTCTAAATATGTGTATGTGTGTATATATATATATATATATATATATATATATATATATATATATATATATATATACATATACATATATACATATATACATATACATACATATATATATACATGTGTATACATGTGTATGTGTTTATATGTGTAAATATGTTTGTGAACACATACATACACATGTATACAAATATATAGACATACATACAAATGTATATATACTTTTTAGCCCTTTTCCAATAAAAAATCTTGAAATATGCAATATAATTGTTATTATTTTTAATGTATTTTAATATGTTTTAAATAGAAATACTTTAAATTCCTATGTTTGTCACTTATTATTTTTATTTTTAAATATATATTTCTTTATATCTGTATGTACAATAAATATTTATATATATCTGTATATATTCATATAGATATACAGGTATACATATATATTTTACACAAAATAATTATATATATTTAAAAATAAAAATTTCTTCTATGTGCAGAACATAGGGATTAGTGTTAGCACTAGTGTCAGGTTAGCAAGCGATTGATAATAGATTTTTTTTCAGCGCGCCGCATAGAAGTCAATGGAGAGAATGGGTTAGTGCGGACTTTCGTTTGCGTGCTACCTTTTTACTTTCAACTTGTAAAGTGTGCACTAATGTAGCTGCAATCATTTTTTACTTTGAGCGCAGTTAGGGATTTAGCAGAAAATAATTAGCACCCAACTGGTTCAATGGGATTAACTCCGACAAAAAAATAATAATTAAAGAACATTAGACTGTAATATCAAATTAATTATGTGTAGTAAAAAAACAATATTGCAATATACATGACTTATTTATTTTGTTTTAAAATACCTTACTTTTGTGTAAAAATGATTATTATTCCTTAATAATGCTACAAACTAGACAGCAATTGCTTAGAACAGTGGACAAAATTATTTACAGCTAATTCTAATTGGTCACAATTAAAGAAAAACATAGAATGCTGTTTAGCAAATTGACAGTTGAAATAAGTTTATTTTATATATAGGTCTTATGCATGTCAGTGCTTAATTGCTGATATAAACTGTATATATATATATATATTTATATTTACTTTATTGCTTCTTAACCTTTTAACGCCGTTATGCCGTTCTATTCCGTCATAATTACACTGGGCTTTAAAGCCGTTATGACGGAATAGAACGTCATAACAAACGGCTGTCCTGAAGCCTTCTGTGCTTCTAGGACTTGATCGCGGTCTGGAGGGCGTTCCTAGGGTTGTAGGGACGCCCCCCAGATGCGATCCAATAATTGAAATCTCGCGATCGTGCATGTAGTTTCAATTTGTCTACATCGGAACAGGTGCTCCGATGTAGGCACTTTCACCCTGTCACTAAAGGGTTAAAATATCTATATTTTTTTCTGGTGTTTGACTTTTCTTGGTATAAATCGCCATATAATAACATGGAAACTGGATTTTTTTCTAAACTTTAACTTGCTTTGATAAATATCCCTATGTGTTTATAGTGTTATCACATTCTCGTGACACAAGCTTAAAGAATGGGCCTCTAAGTTTAAAATAAAAACAGATCAAAAGAACTAAAAAAAATTATGTTTATTTCCATCTTCATGCTAAATGACAACATTTAAAGTAAAAATTAAACTTTCATTATTCAGATAGAACACAACCTTTTAAACAACTTTCCAAATAACATCCATTATCTAAATATGCACAGTATTTTTATTTGTACACTTTATGAGGCACCAGCTACTAATGAGCATGTGCAAGATCACAGAATATGCGTATATGATGGCTGTCACATGATGCAGTGGGAAGAAAAATAAAATTTGTCAGAGAAAATTCACTTATGTGAAATTCAAACTAACGGCTAGATTACGAGTTGTGCGTTAGGTTTCAAAAAGAAGCGTTAAGAGGTCCTAATGCTGCTTTTTAACGCCCACTGGTATTACGAGTCTTGCAGGTACAGGTGTACCGCTCACTTTTTTGGCCAGACTTGGAAATACCGCAAACCCACTTACGCAAATTTGCGTATCCTCTTTTTTCAATGGGACTTGCATAGCGCCGGTATTACGAGTCTGCCAAAAAGTGAGCGGTAGACCCTCTCCTGTCAACACAGGTACCGCATATTAAAGTCAGTAGTTAAGAGTTTTACACTACAACGCCGTAGCATAAAACTCTTAACTAAATTGCTAAAAAGTACACTAACACCCATAAACTACCTATTAACCCCTAAACCGATGCCCTCCCGCATCACAAACACTAAAATAAAAATGTTAAACCCTAATCTGCCGAACCGGACATCGCCGCCACTATAATAAATATTATTAACCCCTAATCTGCCGTCCCTAACATCGCCGACACCTACCTACATTTATTAACCCCTAATCTGCCGCCCCAACGTCGCCGCCACTATATTAAAGTTATTAACCCCTAAACCTAAGTCTAACCCTAAACCTAACACCCACTAACTTAAATATAATTGAAATAAATCTAAATAAATATTACTTTCATTAACTAAATTATTCCTATTTAAAACTAAATACTTACCTGTAAAATAAGCCCTACGATAGCTACAAAATAACTAATAGTTACATTGTAGCCATTTTAGGATTTATTTTTATTTTACAAGCAAGTTTGTATTTATTTTAACTAGGTAGAATAGTTATTAAATAGTTATTAACTATTTAATAACTACCTAGCTAAAATAAATACAAAAGTACCTGTAAAATAAAACCTAACCTAAGTTACAATTACACCTAACACTACACTATAATTAAATTAATTCCCTAAATTAAATACAATTAAATACAATTAAATTGAATTATCTAAAGTACAAAAAAACAAACACTAAATTACAGAAAATAATAAACAAATTACAAGATTTTTAAACTAATTACAGCTAATCTAATCCCCCTAACAAAATAAAAAAGCCCCCCAAAATAAAAAAGCCCTACCCTACACTAAATTACAAATAGCCCTTAAAAGGTCCTTTTGCAGGGCATTGCCCCAAAGTAATCAGCTCTTTTACCTGTAAAAAAAATTACAAATCCCCCCCCCCAATATTAAAACCCACCACCCACACAACCAACCCTACTCTAAAACCCACCCAATACCCCCTTAAAAAAACCTAACACTAACCCCTTGAAGATCACCTTACTGGGAGAAGTCTTCATCCAACCGGGCCGAAGTCCTCAACGAAGCCGGGAGAAGTCTTCATCCAAGCCGGGCAAAGTGGTCCTCCAGACAGGCAGAAGTCATCATCCAGACGGCATCTTCTATCTTCATCCATCCGGCGCGGAGCGGGTCCATCTTCAAGACATCCGACGCAGAGCATCCTCTTCAATCGTTGGCTAACACTGAATGAAGGTTCCTTTAAATGACGTCATCCAAGATGGCGTCCCTTCAATTCCAATTGGCTGATAGAATTCTATCAGCCAATCGGAATTAAGGTAGAAAAAATCCTATTGGCTGATGCAATCAGCCAATAGGATTGAAATTCAATCCTATTGGCTGATCCAATCAGCCAATAGGATTGAGCTTGCATTCTATTGGCTGATTGGATCAGCCAATAGGATTGAACTTCAGTGTTAGCCATTGATTGAAGAGGATGCTCCGCGTCGGATGTCTTGAAGATGGACCAGCTCCGCGCCGGATGGATGAAGATAGAAGATGCCGTCTGGATGAAGACTTCTGCCCGTCTGGAGGACCACTTCGCCCGGCTTGGATGAAGACTTCTCCCGGCTTCGTTGAGGACTTTCGCCCTGTTGGATGAAGACTTCTCCCGGTAAGGTGATCTTCAAGGGGTTAGTGTTAGGTTTTTTTAAGGGGGTATTGGGTGGGTTTTAGAGTAGGGTTGTTTGTGTAGGTGGTGGGTTTTAATGTTGGGGGGATTTGTAATTTTTTTTTACAGGTAAAAGAGCTGATTACTTTGGGGCAATGCCCCGCAAAAGGACCTTTTAAGGGCTATTTGTAATTTAGTGTAGGGTAGGGCTATTTTTATTTTGGGGGGACTTTTTTATTTTGTTAGGGGGATTAGATTAGGTGTAATTAGTTTAAAAATCTTGTAATTTGTTTATTATTTTCTGTAATTTAGTGGGGGGGGGGGGTTGTACTTTAGATAATTTAATTTAATTGTATTTAATTATATTTAATTTAGGGAATTAATTTAATTATAGTGTAGTGTTAGGTGTAATTGTAACTTAGGTTAGGTTTTATTTTACAGGTACTTTTGTATTTATTTTAGCTAGGTAGTTATTAAATAGTTAATAACTATTCTATCTAGTTAAAATAAATACAAACTTGCCTGTAAAATAAAAATAAACCCTAAGCTAGATACAATGTAACTATTAGTTATATTGTAGCTAGCTTAGGGTTTATTTTACAGGTAAGTATTTAGTTGTAAATAGGAATAATTTAGTTAATGATAGGAATTTTATTTAGACTTATTTAAATTATATTTAAGTTAGGGGGTGTTAGGGTTAGACTTAGATTTAGGGGTTAATAACTTTAGTATAGTGGCGGCGACGTTGGGGGCGGCAGATTAGGGGTTAATAAGTGTAGGTAGGTGGCGGCAACATTGGGGGCGGCAGATTAGGGGTTAATAAATATAATGTAGGTGTCGGCGATGTTGGGGGCAGCAGATTAGGGGTTAATAAGTATAATGTAGGTGGCAGCGGTGTCCGGAACGGCAGATTAGGGGTTAATAATATAATGCAGGTGTTGGCGATGTCGGGGGCGGCAGATTAGGGGTTAATAAGTGTAAGATTAGGGGTGTTTAGACTCGGGGTTCATGTTAGGGTGTTAGGTGTAAACATAACTTTTATTTCCCCATAGGAATCAATGGGGCTGCGTTAGGGAGTTTTACGCTGCTTTTTTTCAGGTGTTAGACTTTTTTTTCAGCCGGCTCTCCCTGTTGATTCCTATGGGGAAATCGTGCACGAGCACGTACAACCAGCTCACCGCTAACGTAAGCAGCACTGGTATTGGAGTGCGGTAATGAGCAAAATTTTGCTCAACGCTCACTTCTTGTCTGGTTTGTAAAAACTCGTAATACCAGCGCTGTCTGTAAGTGAGCGGTGAGCATAAACTGCTAGTTAGCACCGCACAGCCTCTAACGCAAAACTTGTAATCTAGGTGTAAGTGTTTTTGCATTGTCTGTTTATGCATTTATTGATTATGCTGTTGATTATGCTTTACTGGTTCTTTAACAGTCTCTTCAAGCCCCTTTATCTCTGGAATAATTTTAAAATATTTCTCAAAGTAAAACTTTATTAATTTAAAAATGGGTGGATGAGTCTTGTTTTTTTGGTACACACTTTTTTTTTTACATAATTTAGTAACTAAATGGAAAAGTTGTTTTTTTTAACATATTAAAATCCCATTTATTAACAGATGTTACCTTGGAGTCTATTCCTAGCTGTGCAAGCATACTCACAAAGACTGTTACCAATATTATGGAAAGTCAGGTGAAAGTCAGCCTGGAGAAAATCTCCAAGGGCATGCTTACAATCACATCTTAAAGGGACATAATACTCATATGCTAAATCACTTGAAACTGATGCAGTATAACTGTAAAAAGCTGACAGGAAAATATCACCTGAGCATCTCTATGTTAAAAAGGAAGATATTTTACCTCACAATCTCCTCAGCTCAGCAGAGTAAGTTCTGTGTAAAAAATTATACTTCACCTGCTCCCAGCTGCAGGTAAAAATAAAAAAAAATGAAGAAATGAACAGCAGCCAATCAGCATCAGCAGTGCTGAGGTCATGAACTCTTACTGTGATCTCATGAGATTTGAATTAACTCTCATGAGATTTCATAGTAAGCTTCCTTTACCTGATTGGTGAAATAATATGAGAGTTCACGAGGCTCATCCCCTAAGCTGTCCCAGGACAGACACACTAAAATGCTGCTTAGAAATCCTTTACAATGGGAGGTGGCTACTGAGGAACTCTTGAGGTAAAATATCTTTCTTTTTTACATAGAGATGTTCAGGAGATATTTTCTAGTCAGCTTTTTACAGCTATGCTGCATCACTTTCAATTGTTTAAACATTTGGGTATTATGGCCCTTTAAAATGTCTGTGAAATGCAATTTTCATCAATTTTAATAACTGTCAGACTATTTTTTGCTCTGCCAACCCTACAGCACCTGAGGGTCACATTTTCCTCCAGTTGATAAGAGACATTTAACATTGGTCGTTCAGTTCACATTGAAACCAAAAATAAATTTAATTTTGCTGAATGCTGACTAGATGTAAAGGGTCAGAATGTTCTTTACAACAAATAGTAACAATTGTTTTTAAACATCTAAAATGCTAACATATTCTCAAAAAACTAATATTTAAAGATCATGCCTACTATAATGTGTTATAATTTAAAATACATTTGCACATCCTTTGAGTTGATCACAAGTATGAAAAATGAAATCCTGATGAATCATACTCAGCCATAAAGGGTCAGATTACGAGTGGAGCGCTAACAGTTACTCACAAGCGATATGGGGTTTATTACGGGTGTTTGCGCATGTCAGGTTCTTCACTAGTATTACAAGTTGAAAGTAAATGCGATCGCTTGAGCACAATTAAAATTAATGCGCCTCAGATTAGCGCAACCTCTGAGCTTTAATTAACTGTATTGTAAAACAAAAAAGTCTTACAAAACACATCAAAAATATTTTACAAGTATAGTCACACTCATAATAGCAGCATCTAATAAAATTATTTAAAAAACATATATTTCACAAAAAAGTTATAAGGGCTTAAAGATATGAGGTTTCAGGTGCTAGGGAAAAAAAGCTGCAAAGGGCTTTAACACCTAGAGATACATACATATACTGTACATCTCTAATGTGTGTATATATATATATATATATATATATATATATATATATATATATATATATATAGTCTATATATGTGTGCATATGTATTTATATGTGTATAGATAAAAAAATGAACATTTTTTTGCAATATTGGTTTTAACTATGTATTTACTGTAAATATTTCACATTCCAATGTTCTGCACATAGCATAATAGGTTCTATGTATTTATTAATAGATATTCCTATATATATCTGTATATATCTATACCTATATATAATCATCATATACTGTTTATTGTACCAAAATATTATCAGATATATGTAGAAATTTGCTGTCATAATCCTGTTAAAAGGTTCGCTGTGTTAAAACAGTATTTTTGAAGCAAAAAAACTGAGAATTTGCATATCTTACCCACAATTCTCTTGTGCATTGGAAACATTGTATATTAAGAATTTCTGGGGAAAAGCAAGCGGGGATACTTGCCTAGATGTACTAATTTCCTATGCAAATATTTACATTGATTTTATTTATGAATAAAAAGAGAATATTCTTGTATGTGAAGAACATTGGGTTAGTCATACTTGTCTTATTGACTTCTATGGGGAAATAGCTTATCACGTGCGCAATATTGTAAGCTTGACTTATTATGCTCGAGGGTTAGCGCATGAGCGAAAAGTTTACTTTCAACTTGTAATATGAGTGCAACCCAACGCGTGCATAAAGCTCACTTCAAGAGCAGTTATCGTTCGAGTGGGAGCACTGAATAAAGCTCCACTTGTAATCTGGCCCAAAATGTTTAATTATATAGAGTGGAAAAATAATTTTCAATATGCCTACTTTTATTATTGATTTTGCCTGTGTTATCTGTAACCGAAGTTGGAAAATTGTGTTTTTTTCCCCAAGAGAAGATGGAGTGCGTTCTGCAGCCCAAAACTATACAATATAGCAGATTAAAAAAATGTGCTCAGTATGTCCATCATGCCAACATACTAATAACATTCAGATGGTTTAGCAGTGGTGTGGATGGAAACGGATTGCAATAGGTTCCTCTGAAACTCACAACTGAGCTATCCTATTTAAAAAACCCGGTTATGAAGACACCTGTGCTGTTAGTAACAATCACGACAGTGCTATTGTGACTTACAATGAAGTATTAAAAGAAAGAAATTACTACATGCTATTTGTAAATATTGTGGGCCTAATGTGACTTTCAAGTTTGCCCATCATGCAAAGACACAATTGGAATTCATACAGTTAATCAGTGGTAAGGATGAATTCAGATTATAATAGCTTAACCTCACATGTGTAGCTGCCAAATGCATAAGATGGCGGACGCTCCTGGCCTTTCGGCTATTTTGGGAGTCTGAGTCCTTCTACTGAATGTGCAACACACTAAGATCTGTGATCTTAGTGTTGTGCACTTACACAAGAAGTAATCCGGCTCCAAAAAACAGCAGAAGGACACAAGCAGCCGCCTTCTTCTACATTCGGCAGGTAACGAAGATGCAGAATTCCCTTGCCTATAAATTGGTATTTACCTTCCACAGTGAACAAATGGGTCTCAGTAAAAAAAACGCACTGTAACCTTAAGAGGTGAGAATGGGCTACTGTATCTGTCAGTTTCGGGTCACTTCACAGTTTTGAAAACAGATACTTAACACACGAAAAGGCCTTTTCTGTTGAAAAGATGGTTGCAGCTTCTGACTTTTAACAATAAAAAAATCAATTTTGCATTTCGATCATTCAAGAAACTCAACGGACACTTTGGGTGGAAAGTAAACATTCTGGTAGCAAATTGGATTGAAATCTCTTTTTAGCATCTATTTACTATTTAATGTATGAATTTTAATGCTGCACATTGTGTTTAAAACACATTTTTTGCTGACCTTTTTCAGTTTAATATAAGTTTAAAATAGTTTTTAGTTTCTGTTAATATATTGTGCACTGCAATGCTTCAAACAATTAATTCACAGGACTCATAGATATTAATAAATAAAAAGAGTACTGTGCTCAAATTCAGTAGGCAATACATTATTTGGTTATTAAAAACATCCATTGTATTAAATGATCACATTAACGCCTTAATTGAAAAGAAAAAATAAATAATATATTGTAACTCTTGGTAGTAGACATACAATTATTAAAGGGACACTGCTAATTAGAATATATATATATATATATATATATATATATATATATATACACATATATATTTGCTAAATAAGCATTGCTTTGTCAATTCAGAACAGTCTTTTAAAGGGCCAGTCTAGTCCAAAACAAACTTTCATTATTAAGATAGGGCATGTAATTTTAAAAAATTTTCAATTGACTTCTATCACCAATTTTGCTTTGTTCTCTTGGTATTCTTCGTTGAAAGCTAAATCTAGGAGGTTCATATGCTTTGCAGGCCATCTCTTAGCTCAGGGCATTTTGACAGCTTTTCACCACTAGAGGGTGTTAGTTCATGAGTTTCATATAGATAACTGTGCTCACGCACGTGAAGTTCCTAGGAGTCCGCATTGATTGGCTAAAATGCAAGTTTGTCAAAAGAACTGAAATAAGGGTCAGTTTGCAGAGGCTTAGATACAAGATAATCACAGAGGTAAAACGTGTATTAATATAAACTGTAATGGTTATGCAAAACCAGGGAATGGGTAATAAAGGGATTATCTATCTTTTAAAACAATAAATATTCTGGTGTAGACTGTCCCTTTAAGACCACTTCAGTATATTTATCTTAACTTTGCTGCTATGGCCAGTAAGGGGTATATATAAATTAACTTGCGCACTGATCTAAGCAATTACTGGGAAGAATGTAGCTGGGTTATTGTTTCGAATCCTGTAGGCATACAGCCTCTAAAAGGGGAGTGAAAAACAGTGTTTAGAAGCAAATTACTCCCAAAGTGAAAAATAAATAATCTATTACTAACCATTTAATGGTAGACTTTATTTTGACTTTAATTGTAAGGTCTGCATCATATTGAATAGGAGTTACTGATTTAAAATCGATACTGAAAAGTATTTTAGATGTCTCCTAAATAAAATAAAATGTGTTATTTGTTTTAAAAAAAAAATAATTCATATGATTTGAAGTGTTTGCCTGCCATTGCTGCTTCTGTCTCCCTTCTTAATATGTTTAAACTTTTTTTTCACCAATTTTCTGCCACCGTCAATAAAGTGGTTAAATTATTGTGCTGTATGTTACTGTTCTAAATAGTAACAAAAATGTGCTGCACCTTATATGGGTTAATCAAAGCCCTGTAGTTGATACTGTCTAAAAAGGAGTCTAATCACTGCTCTATGTGTGTTACTGGCTTACAGCATTTGTGTTAAAGCATTTCAAACTGGCATTCTATTGGCAACTGTTACACTGTTTTGCAGTCCAGGGACATACATTAAATCCTTCAAATTCAGTTCAGATATAAATGAACTCCAGCCAATGCTGTGCTGCATATAGCAGGATCTGGAGACGAGTTCTGGACTATGAAGGATTCAGCCTCTCGCAGAGCAGTGTGTGTATGTGTGTTGGGGTGGGGAATCACAATTTCAAGACAATTTCAATAATGTAAACTTTTTTAATGAAAAGGGACGGTCTACTGCAGAAGTTTTATTGTTTTAAAAGATAGATAATCCCTTTATTACCCCAGTGTTACATAACCAACACGGTTATATTAATATACTTTTTACCTCTGTGATTAGCTCGTATCTAAGCCTCTTTCCACAGCCCCGATCACATGGCTATTTATTATCTATTGACTTGCATTTTAGCTAATTACTCATAAATAACTCAACGGGCGTGAGCACAATGTTTTCTATATGGCCCACATGAACTAGCAGTCTCCTGTTGTGAAAAGCATATAAAAAAAAGCCTGTGATTAAAAGGCTGTCTGCAGTGGCTTAGAAACAGTCAGAAATTTAGAGGTTTAAATGTTATAAAGTATATTAATATAACAATCTTGGTTGTGCAAAGCTGCAGAATGGATAGTAAAGGCATTATCTTTTATTTTAAACAATAACAATTTTGGTGTTGACTGTCCCTTTAAAGGGGCATGGAAGGTAAATGTGATGCCCCAACACACTAGTGCTTTAACCTTTTTTTTTATTATTTCAATGACAAGATTGGGACCCCATATGACACCATGGTGCTGAAGTATTTTTTTAAATGTTCCTTTGAACTTTATAAGAGCTGAATTTTCTTTAGAGCTAACTTGCTTCTTTCCATTATGATTACCATTGTGCTGTGTATAAAATGGAGATCTTTGAAATAATTATTTGATGAGACCACAATTAAAACATAAGCTGTTTGTGGATATTACATGTCTTATTGAAAGTGATTTTACATAATCTTATTGGAACCTTAAAGGGACATTAAACACTAAAAACATGCTAGATAGAATGATGCATTCAAAGAAAAGATTAGTCCATGACTAACATGTAGATGTATTTTTTAAAGTTTCATTAGTTGTTTAAAAAGTGACAAAATAAGTGTAAAGTTTTAGTGTCTATAAAACACTGGGAGCTGCCATGTTGTAACTTGTGTTACCTTCTCTGCTGTGGCCAATTAGGGTCAGTTATAAATAGGTCACTAGAGTGTGCAGCCAATGGTTGTGCTGGATTTAACAGTGTTCTGCACTTCCATTTCTAACAGGAACTGAAAAGCTCACAATTTCAGAATGGAATTACAGACAAAGAGGACAAAATAAATAATGAAAGTATATTGCAGAGTTGTTTTATTATATACAATGTATCATTTTATATTACCATCTCAAAGTGTTTAATGTCCCTTTAATGATTTGGCTTTTAACCTACTGTTTTTTTTTTTTTGTTCTTCCCAGGACACCCCAGCCCTCCACCATGTACCTTGAGGAAGCACAAAAATAACAGAAAGCCCAGGACTCCCTTCACCACCTCTCAGCTGCTGGCCTTGGAGAGGAAATTCAGACAGAAGCAGTACCTGTCTATAGCTGAGAGAGCAGAGTTTTCCAGCTCTTTGAACCTCACAGAAACCCAGGTGAAAATATGGTTCCAGAACAGACGAGCCAAAGCAAAGCGACTGCAGGAGGCTGAGTTGGAAAAGTTGAAATTAGCTGCCAAGCCACTGTTGTCCTCTTTTGCTCTTCCTTTTCCATTAAGTGCTCATTTGGGATCTGTGGCAGCCTATGGGCCCTCCAACACCTTCCAAAGACCTTCCATACCTATGCCTGGACTCTTCACAACACCAGTTACATATGGGATGTACTATTTATCCTAACTGTTTGATATAACATGAACATAAGATGATGCCCAGATGGTGGTGTGCCTACTTTTGTACATCACAACATCCTCTATTAATATGGGCAAAAAATATATCCAGCAAAGAAAGAGACATTTAGAGAGGTTGTAACAGAAATGTCTAGATTCAGATGTCATTTGAAGTTATTGGCTTCTCTGGTATGATGAGGTGTACAAGATTTATAGACTACTGCCTGTGTAGAATATGTGCTGTAAACAGGCTGTGGATTACATTACATGGGAAATACAGTGAATGCATTTCAAGCAAAGCACTTTGTTATAGTTATGTATAACCATATTAGCTACCAAGGGGGTGGGGAGGGGAGATGCATTGCAGAGTACTATAATAAAAAGCAGTGTAATAGGTTATCAACCACTCTGGGAGAAAATGTTATTATTTTTTTGTGAATTTTTATCAATAGCGCAGGAAAATGGAAAAATAGGCAAAGCAAGTGCCTTATATTCTCATAACTGAAGTGGAATAGACATTACCTAATAAAGACTGAGATTGTATATGGTATGGGGTTCTTACAAAGTACTAATAAGCAGAATAATGTACAGATACAATTCAAAACAAGTTGCTATCTTAAAATAAATGCACTTCAAACAATGGAATAAATACACAGAGCAATACAATATCTCAGGTATGTTGTTAACAATACAACAACATACAGCACAGGTGTATAAAACAAAGAAATCTAATGATTGGAAAAAAATATATAATTTCAAGAAGTTCAGTTTGTGTATGTGCTATAAAGACATATGTGTTATCTTTTTGTTCCCAAAAAGGCCTTGGGATTAACATTTTTTATTTATAAATGATGTCAATAAGGAATAATCATTGACTTTGTGTATGTGGGGACAGATGTATAACATCTGTGTAATTCTTGGAACAACTTTTTTGTTTTGTTGATATTTTCATTTACCTGTGCCAGAAGCTGCACTATTTGGATTTGGGTAGCACGGCCTTCTTCCTATAATGCAGCTTGGATTATTGATCATCACATAGTGGAACAAGCTGTGTGCAACCCCTTTGTCAGCAAAGAGATCATGCCAGGCTCCAGTTAGCATCTAAATAATGACTTGATTTATTTGACTGGCTTGTGATCTGCACTATACAACTGCTGTACAATTATTACCTTTCTTGATGATAGGTGCAGGTTCTGTTTCAGTAAAACATTTTTTTACAATATTATACAGTGATTTCTGTAGCTCAATGCTGTAATAAGCATTACAACTGAAATGTAATCTACCCCAACACCATCTGTGGTTTCTTAATATTCATAACAGTTTTCAGGGGTGTAAACAGAGGTGAGCTCAGAGTTACGTGTCAAGGGTGCAGGGTGAACTTATTGATGGACCTTATTTTTTACTACGTAATGTTGTTTTTCTTTAATTTAAACACCTTACCCAAATTTACCTCTCCCCTTCTTACAAGTAGCACACTGGACATGTAAATAAGTAACTGCCTTGCAAATTCAAAACAGCTAGCACCAATGGGATTTGGGGATACATAAAACCTCCAGCCCCCCTATAACCACCATTGACAGAAATGCTTAAAGGGACATGAGACCCCAACATGATTCAGAGTATACAATTTTAAACAACTTTTCAATTTGCTACAATTATCAAATTTGCTTAATTATTTGTTGAAGGAGCAACAATGCATTACTGGGAGCTAGTTGAACATATCATGTGAGCCAATAACAAGAGGTATATATATATATATATATATATATATATATGTGCAGCCACCAATCAGCAGCTGGCTCCCAGTAGTGCATTGCTGCTTCTGAGACTATCTAGGTATGCTTTTCAACAAATGATACTAAAAGAACAAAGATAATAGAAGTAAAATTGAAAGTTGTTCAAAATTGAATGCTTATGCGAGAACATTTATTTTTTACTTTACTGTCTCTTTAATTAAACGTCTTCCATTCTACTCTTGCCACTGTTGGCTGCTGATTCACAGAGCTAACTTATTCACAATACAACATAGGAACGGCTGATACTGTAGAGGCTGAAAGGGATATTAGTACATTTTGTGAACATTTATAAACTCTAAAGGTAAGCTAAAAGGAAACTCACCTTGGCAATAATTAAATTGTTAAAGGGACAGTCTTCTCCAGAATTGTTATTGTTTAAAAAAATAGATAATTCTTTTATTACCCATTCCCCAGTTTTGCATAACCAACACAGATATATTAATGCACTTTTTACCTCTGTGATCCAAGCCTCTGCAGACTGCCCCCTTATTTCAGTGCTTTTGACAGACTTGTATTTTAGCTGATAGGTGCCCTCTCATAAGTAACTCTACGGGCATGAGCACAATGTTATCTATCATTAGTATCATTCCCTGGTAGCAATACATGTTACTATTAATCTTAAATCACCATATTATACCATATCTTATAAATTGTCTCCCTCAAGATTATTAGAAATATCAGGTCCTCATTTTAAGATTACTGTCCACACCTGTGAAATAACAGCGCTAATCACAATAATTTATGAAAATATATTACAAATGGCTGTAAATGATATTAATGGCTGCCTACTCTATAAATATTCTTAATGGGCTAAAATAGTAGAAAAATGACATGCTCTAATTTGTTAAACCGTGTAATTTTAAGACTATTGACTCTACGCTACTATGTGTTTAACCCCACAGTAGAAGTGCCGCTCGGGACCTGTGAACTGCTGTTCCTAAGATGATGATTGTGCGACTAGAGCTGCCGATTGGATAAGCTGCAGATTCAGCTTGGGAACAACAGTGCTCATCGGAGGCCGAGTGGCACTTCTACTGTGTATTTAACCCCTTTGCAGGGTTAAAAACACAGTAGTGTATGGTTGATAGTCTTAAAATGAAATACTGTAATGAATTAGAGCATGTAGTTTTTCAACTATTATGGCCCATCAGGGGTCAATTCCTTGTAGGGTTTAGCCAAGAAAAAAAAATGCTTTACTGTGTACTTTCCATTAAATGTGTGTTTTGTTTATTCATTGGGACACACAAGGTATTTCTACATTTTAGAAATTTGTCTATTGAGTGGAAAAACAGATTTTGCAAATAAGACATTTTGGTTTAAATTTATGATTGTGCAACCTAAGCCCTGGAGCTCTCCACTGCATTTAATATAGCCTCCAATTTTAAATTACAAGCATTTGTTTTAATTAAACTAGACTTTGTCACTCTGTTCATAAGAATGTGGGAGGAAAATGTTAAAAGTGTTCACAACTTTGCCTTAAAAAGTTTTTTTTTTAATCTCAAAAAGTTATGCTCCATAAAAATGCTTAAAGAGACAGTCTAGTCAAAATAAACTTTCATGATTCAGATAGGGCATGCAATTTTAAGCAACTTTCCAATTTACTTTTATCATCAAATTTGCTTTGTTCTCTTGGTATTCTTTGTGGAAAGCTAAACCTAGGTAGGCTCATATGCTAATTTCTAAGCCATTAAACTGCCTCTTATCTCAGTGCATTTTGACAGTTAGACAGCACTAGTTCATGTGTGTCATACAGATAAACATTGTGCTCATTCACTTGGAGTTAAGAGTTAGCACTGATTGGCTAAAATGTATGTCTTTCAAAAGCACTGAGATAAGGGGACAGTCTGCAGAGGCTTAGATACAAGGTAATCACATAGGTAAAAAGTGTATTAATATAACCGTGTGGGTTATGCAAAACTGGGGTAACAAAGGGATTATCTATCTTTTAAAACAATAAAACTTCTGAAGTAGACTGTCCCTTTTCATTAAAAAAGTTTAAATTATTGAAATTGTCTTGAAATTGTGATCCCCCGACACACACACTGCTCTGCGAGAGGCTGAATCCTTCAGAGTCCAGAACTGTAGATCCTGCAATATATAGCACAGCATTGGCTGGACTTAATTTATATCTGACCTGAATTTAAAAGAATTTAATGTATGTCCCTGGACTGCAAAACAATGTAACAGTTGCCAATAGAATTCCAGTTTGAAATGCTTTAACACAAATGCTGTGTTTAATTGCTGATGCATATTGAGCATAGTATATATATATAAACAAAAATTACTTTAATGGCCCCTTTAAATAATTTGCCTTTAACAATGTTTTTTTCAGGACAACTGACAAAATTAATATATATTTTGCAAAACTAATAACATCAGAAGTCTTCACATTCTTAATTCATGAATATGTTTTCAGAAAAGGAGCACTGAATTGTTTAATAAGACACTGGGTATTACTTCCTGACACCCTATATATGGTGAAACAACATGTTAGGTAATTTGAGACTACTGCAGCCTTTAAATGACACCCCAGAAAAGATTAATTTTCATTGGTCAATATTCAAAAAGGCAGATCTGGCAAGAGCACAGTGTGACATTATCACCTGTGATTGGCTCCCATTTTAGTCCATCAAGATTCCTGTATAAAGTGCAGAATGTAGTTTTTCTCATGGTTTTCACATTTGCATTTATATAATTAATTAGAAAACTCAGCAATTACCATCTTATCTCAAGTTTTTTCAAATGCTTTTAGGTTGCAATAACGCCCCCTTGTATCTTGCTGGGGACAAATTGACCGAATTCTAATCCATTGGAAAATTACTCAATTACACTTTTACATGATGAACTCATATTATATATAATCAAATGATATTTGATTATATATGGTTATGTTGCAAATAAATGATTGGACATTTAGAATATTAAATATAGAAACATTAAAAAACAATATGAAATTGTTGGGTCCTAATTTTATATTATTGTTAAAGGGTAAGTAAGCACCTTGAGATTTAAAAAGGGACATGAAACTCCATTTCTTTTCCCATGATTCCGATAGAGCATGTGATTTTAAACATTTTTCCAATTTACTTCTATTATCTATTTTGTTTTGTTCTCTTGGTATCCTTTGTTGAAAAGGATACCTAGGTAGGCTCAGGAGCAACAATGCATTACAGGGAGCTAGCTGCTGATTTGTGGCTGTGTATATATGCCTCATGTCATTGGCTTACCTGATGTGTTCAGCTAGCTCACATTAATGCATTGCTGCTCCTTCAACAAAGGATACCAAGAGTGCAAAGCAAATTTGATACTAGAAGTAAACATTTTTAGAATTGTATGTTCTATCTGAATCAGGAAATTTAAAAAAAAAATTGTGTTTCATGTCCTTTTAATGTCCCTTTAATATAACAGGTTTAGCAGTGCATAGTAAAACAACTTGCAATATATTTATTTTGTCCCTTTTTCAGGGAATTTTGCTTTGAAAATTGTGTTTTTTCTAAATCTCAGAACTTAAAATGCACCCTGTTGCCTTCTAGGTTAACTGTGCTACATATCTTTCCCTTGTTGGCTTTAACTAATAACAACTTCAAAAAATGTACTTTATACTAACATAATGGCTGTGGTAACCCATGTTTTCTGAAGATTCAAGCCCAGATTGGCATATCCAAGTATAGAATGTTGTGGGTGAAGCATGTCTATTAAAAACCAATTGTAGTAAAGAAGATGTTAATTATTTAGCTTCATCAGAAAATATAAGAAATTGCAAAATCGAGACAAATATATGGCAGGGTTCAGTTTGTGAAGCCTGTCATGTGCTCTTTGGGCCCCATTTATTAAGATGCAAAAGCAGCTTCAGGGCCCCAGCATTCTCACGCAAATGAGCCTGAAACGTTAGTCTTAAGACCACTGCTACTTAAGATCGGGATGATTGACAGACCCAGTTTACGAGAGATTGGCGATTGGGGCGGCACTGGCTTGTGTGATGTTGAATGCAGGCCCTTTCAGTTTTCAGGACTGGAAAATTAACCATTTTCAGACTTAAAGGGACACTGAACACAATTTTTTTTCTTTCGTGATTCAGATAGAGCAGGCAATTTTAAGCAACGTTCTAATTTACTCCTATTATCATTTTTTCTTCATTCTCTTGCTATCTTTATTTGAAATAGAAGTCATCTAAGCTAAGGAGCCAGACATTTTTGGTTCAGAACACTAGACAGCACTTGTTTATTGGTGGGTGAATTTATCCACCAATCAGCAAGAACAACCCAGGTTGTTCACCAAAAATGGGCCGGCATCTAAACTTACATTCTTGCTTTTCAAATAAAGATACCAATAGAATGAAGACAATTTCATAATAGGAGTAAATTTGAACGTTGCTTAAAATTGCATGCTCTATCTGAATCACGAAAGAAAAAAATTCGGTTCAGTGTCCCTTTAAATTACAGGAAAGGGGAAAATAAACTGAAAATATATTGCTGTTTTATTATGCATAAGTAAGCATTTAATGTCATTTTAAACAACACACAATGCTGTACACATAATTTGAGCAATTTGCTGATTTAAATACCAACTTTGCTTATGAATTTGATTGGCTCTAAAAATACAGGGAACAAAATTGTAAATATATTGGAATGTGAAATGTGTATATATGTGGGTACCACTATATGAGCAAGCATTATTAGTTTACATTTCTGAAAGGAAAAATGTGATTTGTTTTTTAATCCAGACTGTGATGTATTGTTAACCTCTGTGTATCCAGAATGTCTTGTTGTGCAGTAGTGAAATACTGCTTGTACAGTCTACAACATATCTTTTGTATCTTGCTTAAAGGGTTTATTTCCCCTTTATAGCAGTGTGAACATTAATTTTGTATGGGACTTTTTAATAAAAGCCTACCTCTGGCTGTAGCCTGTAACTGTAAATAAGAATGATTATCATTGGGTTTTAGGGTGTATTCCTGTACTCCCTCTGTCTATAGATAGAATAAATTGTATCTACAAGTTTGGGCTTTTGTAAAAACATTTGGTTCTGTACATAGATATGCTTGTAAAGTCTACAGAGAAAGATGGCCATCTCTGTGTATACCATATTCAATAAAAAAGAAGAATTTGAGTGTGTAGCTATTTTTCATTGAGTGTGTTAACACTTTTACAGTTTTGCTTTAGCCATGGAAGTTGGATACAAGTTTTGACAACAGATGTAATTTTATATATACGTGAAAGTGATCCTTATTTTAAAGAACTCCCCATTTTTTGGGAACTTCCAAGTTTCGAAGACCTGTTCTACATTCCATTGCATTTATATGTTTCAGTTTCAAGTGAAAGAGTTTATCACCTAAAAAATAGACCACTAGGTTCATGGATATCACAACCGATGTGCCTTGGCTAGAGTTACAACATACAAATATCTGTGCAAATCCATATATTTGTGTAATGAACGTTTACATCACTAAAACCGGCACCAAAACGGACGAAATCTGCAGACAGTGGGCATTTTCGGCATTCGTATCCCTAATGCATGCTAAAAATGAATGTTTGCACATCTGTAGTAAGTAGTGTTACTCAAGGCCGGATTGGCCTACCAGGATGTCAGAAGATTTCCCGGTTGTGCCGCAGCAGCTGGGGCTGGGTGGGGCTGCTGGTGAGGTGATACAGCTCATCTGTATCACCTCTCTTCTTTTTTCTCATCTGAGCTATACACTTATTAAGGCTGCAAAGTATTTACTTGTAATTTGTACTTCCTAGGTCACGTACATTTCAGTAGCCCTCATTTGACTGGTTTCTAGTGTCTAGCCAAGTCATACTGTCAGATAGAGTGACACAATGTTTTGAGTGTCTTCTCCAGATCACACTGGATAATCATTTTCAGACTGTGAAAGAGTCATGGATGAATTTGGGCTGTAGTGTGCCAAAATATCAACAATCTGGAATGTTTATTTATACAACCTAATATAATTTAATTCTAATTAAAAAAAAATATTATTGGATTGACTACCCCGTTAATTGCCTTTAGAAAAATGGGGCATGTGCTTTGTATGAATTCAACAGAACATATGGCTGGTCTTCATGTTTTTTCAGGGATGCTTTTTATTCCCAGTCTAGCCCTGATGTTACTCAACATTATTATTTAACCACGCAATCCAGTATTTTAGCAAACTAAAGTAAAATCTTAACAAAAATACTGGACACAGTTTTTTAAAGTCCCTGAGTGTTAGCTAAATATAAAATACCTCATACGCCTAAATACATTACAAATATGGTGCAGAAAGAAGTGAGGGGAAGTTAAGAGGGTCAAATAACTTCTGTTTACATATGTTACTGGCAGCCAATGAGGTATAATTATTTATTTGTATTTTATTGGCAGCCAACTGGTAAAATGACTGCTCATTTATGAAAAAATATACATTGTGGGAACAAGAGCAAGGGTTAAGGTAGAGCTTGTAATGGGAATTGTGTGACCCAACCTACGAATGTGCCCAGTCGCTGACAGATTGTCCAGTATTTGTGTGGAAGACAGCTGGCAAACCTAGGCATATGGCATACTTTTTAAACAATATACTAGCTCAAAAATTGTAGAACATCTCTAGTGTAATAAGAGGAGATTGGCTTGAACATTTTAATTCTCCAAAAAGGAAACAATTTCACTTGATTATCGCAAATTGCCCCTTAGCTACCACATAAGGGACCCATTCTCAAACAAAAAATAATTTTGGATGTTTTAAACCCCCCTGTGCATGAGCATGGCATTTAACAAATAATGTAGACACATGGCATAACATTTCCAACAGCCAATGCAGTCACATGACATTTTTTTAAACAGGCCAAGTGCCGGCATTATTTGTTTAAAAAATAAGCCATGTAAGTGCCTACTAATGCAGGAACATGGCTTAATTTTAGTAAATAAAGCAGATCTTTAGTATTTTAGAAAACAAAATGTATGCATTTACCAGGATAATACTATCCACCAGCTAACAACAATCAACAATGTCAAGGTTAATTTGACCAGCACACTATCACTTTGCATTAAAAGTATGGGATGTACTAAAATAGCCACTCACATAAAACAAGTATTTAGTCAGATTTTTAACCAATGACTTGCAACTAAACCTGCAAGGCCAAGTGCAAAGAAATGCACCACTTACAATCAGTATCACTCCACTAGTAATTTGGCTCTTTGTGTTAAATCCCTGAAGATCAGATGTCAAATAACTTACAAGCCAGAGATATTATGAAACATTTAGCACTAAATACATTTCTTTAAGCTTGTTGAGGTTATTTCCCTCTCCCCTCTAGTTATGGGTCAGTGCTGACGTGTTTGAGCATATGCAGCAACTCTCCTTCAGATACCTGCAGTTAAAACTGCAGAACCCATAATTAGAGGGGGTGCATGAAGTCTATTTAGGGCCAGATTACAAGTGGAGTTGTAATTAACGCTCGTATTACAAGTTGAATATAAAGTTTTTGCTTGCGCGCTAACTCGACACCCGTAAAAAAATGAACTTATAATATTGCAGGCGATAACGTATTCCCCCATAGAAGTCAACGGAGAAAAAAAAGTGGGGAAAAAACACCCTACTTGCACGCAAACCCGATTGCATATTCTCAAGAGCGCTAACCCGACATGAAAATATAAGTATTTCACATTCCAATGTTCTTCACATAACAGAATATGTTATGAATATATTTCTGATGGTATTTTGGTGCAATTTATTCATATATATATAGGAATATGTATTTAGAAATACTTAGAACATATTCCCTATTTGCAGAATATTGGAATGTCAGATATTTACTAAGAAAAAACATGAATATTGCATAAATATGCTTTTTCATATTTTCATCTACTTAAAGTGATTGTAAAGTTTAATCAATAAGTGCCCAGTATCTAAAAATAATCTTAATAACAGAGGCACTTTCATTCATTAAACTTTACAAAGACGCTTATTTTTAAAAAATAATTACCTTTGCGTTATGGTAAACATAACGCTGATTCTCCACCCACAGCTCCTGCTTTCTTTAGCAGATCGATGGCGAATCCAGCTTTCTCCAATCATTGTGTGCCCCCTTTGGCGTCCAGCTCGTGAGGCACGCAACAATTGGACAAAGCCAGATTGTCATCAATATGCTAATGAAAGCAAGAGCTGCGGGCGGAGGATCAGCTTTATGTTTACCATACCGCAAAGGTATTTTTAAAAATAAGTGTCTTTGTAACATTTAAAGTGAAGGTAAACTATGATAACCTGAAACATTCGATCTGATAGCAATTAAAAAAAATAAATGGACTTTCATTCATGAAAACGTTGAAATCTGTAATTATTGGGAAATATTTAATCTTTATATTATGAAATGTTACCTCCTTTCCTCTGCCCGTACAATTGCCGCCATTGATTTTCAAAGTCACATTTTTTTTCTTACAATCAAAATCCCAGCCAGGGGGCAACTGTGAAATACCCAAACACGTCCATCGTTAGCTAAGCGCATGCGTTACATGTTAAATAGCATACTGATAGTCACATAACATGCGCAAAGCTAATGGTGAAGACCAAGGTGCCCATATAATGACGTAGAGTGCGGGTGGTACTGCTCTCTACATCTGAATATGAACTGATCAGGAAGTAATTCCGGGGGCGGAGCAAAGAACAATAACGCTAAGTAAGTTATATCTAAAATTAAAGTCAAACGTTTGAGATCTAAAAAAAAAACAAACTAGCGATTTAGGTGGTACTGACTAGAGGAATAAGAATTTACCTTTATATTGTACTAAATTTACCATCACTTTAATGAATGAAAGTGCCCCTGTTTTTAAGATTATTATTAGATACCAGGCACTTATTAATTAAACTTTAATCACTTTAACTGCAAAGGGCTCCAATGCACTTATATATTTGTGTGTACATATGTATTTATGTCTATCAATACATATATACACATATAAATACATATGTACACACATATAAACATATACATACACATATATATATATATATATATAAACATACATCTTTAGACATGTATATATATGTATCTCAATTTTAAAGCCCTTTCTTTTCCTCATATCTTTTACATAACTTTTTGTGCAATTAACAAAAAATATATATATTTTATTAGATGGTGTTATTATGAGGTAACTGTATTTTGTAATGTATTTTGATGTATTTTGTGACACTTTTTGTTTCGCGAACCAGAGCTCTGAGATCGCGGTAATCATTCTAGAGTAAATCGTGATTGTGCTCATGCGTTCATGTCTACTTTCAACAATAATACGAGCGGTAAACCAGGTGCTTGCAAACACCCACGATAAACCCATTTTCGATTGTGCCTTGCTCTTAATGCACCACTCGTAATCTGGCCCTTAGTGTTTAATGTCCCTTTAAGCTCTCACTTAAATACAAATTTATTTAAAAAAAAAAATTCTGTTCCTATATGATCATTTTGTAGAGCCTCTTATTGTTGGGGCAGAAACCAAGGAATGAGCTACGAATATTATAATGGTAAATTGCTGTTTACATAAGTAAAACCTAAAATGAAGTATTGAATTCATTACGAAACAAGGCAGTGCCTGTTCACAAACTCATTTCTTCTTACTCTGTGGCAAAATGATAATATAAATCAGGACTCTAAGATCCCAGGCAACTAAAAATGGTCCTGGAACATGGGTTTTAGTCTTGCACTAACTCCATACTCACCGTTACAACTGCCATACTGCTTGACGTTACACCCAAAGCCCAGTGTTATTTGGCTCCAAGTGGCTGGTAAAACTCTTAGGCTGCTGTAGGGAACCATGATTGCCATAAAGTAAAAAGCAGATGACTGCAGGTTTTTTACACAACATAGAATCGCTGGAATGGAGGATCGCTAAGAGACAATCAGAGACCCTGACACGTATGGTTCCACTACATCTATGGGGAAATTGCTGGAAGTCCAGATCACCTCCCCTGTTTATTTCTAAAAAAGTGCACACTGTGGGCCCTGTCTGTCTGAGGGCTATTTATTGTCATCAGTTACTCGGGGGAAAGCAGCAGCATTTAGCAACATGTTGCTTGCTCATTGTTATCAATCATCTCTTCTGAATGTCTGCATAACTGTTCAAAGGATTATCAGACACACCCAGGCTTCCACCATTACTTTTTTTTTTTTTTTTTTTTTAATTGTGCCACATGCACAGCTTTCCCCATTGCTGACTGCTTATGAGAGATTAGCTTTTACAAAAATCTAGGGAACAGATTTTCAAATCTCTGAGTTTAACCGGTTGCTGATTAGTGTGTACTTTCCATGCTCACATGCTGTCAATCTCGGTGTTTAAAAAAAAATATAAAAGTAGCCTTTTTTCCTACACTTAACATTTTAAAATGCCTGGAAAAAGAAAACTGGGGCTGTATAAACCTAGAACACGTTTGATTTTAAGGTCCCCTTAAAAGAGGGATTGGATGTTATAGACAATGTTTCATATTATATGACTGTATAATTTTGAGTTATCATTTACTTTAAATATTTTTACATTACTAAATGCTATAAAGACAGATTTGATCTTTGGATGTGTTATAAAAAGCAACACTATAAGTAGATTTTAACCATTTACAATGTAATGTGTCCAATGGCATCTATAACCCCTCTAATTTATTTCCATAAGAGTGTAATATCTTCCAGAATAAAACATTATTGCTTCTTCACTTTCCTGTGGGATATATTCATTGTCAGTATCCATTCTTGTGCTGCAAAATGGACAACTGTCATTTTCTGTCAGCCACCTAGCTGAGCGTTCAACGTGAAATTGATGGTTGCAGGGCATATTAGACCTGATTTTCATTGTCCATCAAGCAAATAGAACATGACTCCTGGATCTTTCCTCCTGTGCAGTCTGATATGGAACTGATTGTGTTTCTCTGTTAGCAGAGCCTGGGCATCTTCCCCAGTACTAGATTAAATATTCCACCGTAAACGGTTTACTCTTGCTCTAGCTGTTAATTGACTCTTTGTACAACGCAGAGGCAGTGATCAGAAACCCTACTGAACTCACTCTGTTCGGCTTCTCATTCCTCTTGCTTTCCTCTGCATTCTCACCAGCTTCCGCCTACTGTGAAATTGTATTGCTCTCCTTAGTATGCTCCATGTATTATCCCTTCTCATATCTTCGGTCTACTGTGAAATTGTATTGCCCTCCTTAGTATGCTCCATGTAATATCCCTTCTCATTCATCTTTCCCAGCTGTATAGATGCTTAGGTATCCCACTTTCGAAACAATATGTGCTATAAAGTCAGAATTGACTCATAGAGTTGTTGTCTCACTTGAATGAATAGCAACACTGTCAACTGAGTATTTACAATTTAATATTTACAATGGTACCTATAATGGGCTAGATTGAATGGCGTGCAAACGTATTTACACATACATACACACATTTAATCCCTTTCCTGTTGAATACCTAAAGAAAAACAAGAAAAACACAAAAATCATCAGATATATATATAGAAATATATATTTAAAAATAAACAGAACATTCTCTTCTATGCTAAGAACATTGGAATTGTTAGTGCACGAGTGTTAAAGTATTGAGGATGAACAAAGTCAATACAACTTAATTTTGGTACTGTGCTGGGGTGTAAAATAGTCCTGAATATAGAATATTAGGTAATGATCATTGTTGGATTCAATTCTTTTCGAAATCAGACAACTGTAATTTTCTAGCAGCCACCTTGATAAGCATGTAACATGAAATGTGTAATTGCAGGGAATGCTCATATGCAGGTCCTCATTTTCATATTCCATTAAACAAATTAAACATGACCCAATAATATTAATCCTTAACAGGCAGAGATGGAATTGTTTGAGGTTCATCAGTGAGAAAAAGCTTGATGTCTTTACCAACATTAGATGATTTCACCGTAATATGTTGTTCCTTCCTCTTGCTCTTAATCATCTCTGTTGTTCTATTTGGAGGGTCCGGAGACGCTGGGAGTGATAAGAAGAGAGGTTCTGCTGATCTGTTATAAAGCCTTATTCATTATTGCATCTTCTGTCACTGACCTCTCATTCCTCTTGTTCTACTCAATACTCTCATTTGGTTATGTCTGCTATAATATATTATGGGTATTCTCAATACTCTCCATGGACTTCGTTGTTTGATAACTGCTGCTTGATCCTGCTGGTGTTGTGCTGCAAAATGTATCACAATGGTCAATTAATTAATATATCAATAATAAAAAGCATTTATAATACAAGATTTTTACATACTGGTTCCTTTCATTATAGTCTACATACAGAAAATTACAAATGAAATACTGCAGTCATTACCACAAGTTATTATTTTTTATTCTAGTTCATCCTTTTTCAGGATATTCCCTCCCATCAAATGGCTCAATATTTAGGCAAGCTGTAGGAGGCTCAATGATCTTACATGGATGCAAACATTTAAACTAGGTGGGACTGTATGTGCTATTACTCAGATGTGTAAAAAGTTGGTCAATTCTGTTTAGTTTTGTTTTCTTCTTAAATTCTATTCTGATATTTCATTTCTATAATTAATTACTGTTGGGTAAACACAGAGTAACAAACACCAGTGCACAAAAGCTGACAATCTGATTATGCAACTTCAAGGTGGTTCTAATCATTACTGCAAAACCTTATATACTGGTGAGGTGCAGGGTATTAGGGAATAAAATCTGCCTTTATCATAGATTATTTAATCTGTCATTGAATTACAGTAATGGTTATAAGTTTATAGTTTTCTTAGAATAACAATAAAAAATAATAATTTTGTTTTGCTTTATGTTCTTTAATGCTCACTCAATGCAGCTTTCTAGCGCATAACCACAGCTATGACTATAATATCAATAAATACATAAAAATAGAAACATTTAAAGGGACAGTCAACAGAATGGTTACTACTCACCATGCTATGGGTTCAGACCTCCCAAGTCCCTATTTGAAAAAGACAATCCCAGATTCTGAGATCTGTCCAAAGTCCCTCTGATACAGCCATATGTCCTATTTGCAGAATTTCCCTTAATCCCACCCAAAGACTGCCCAGATACGCCCATAAACACACACACCCACCTATTGACAGGCCCTTAATACCACCCAGTATCCACTCACAACCCCACTGACATAGCCCAACCTACAATAAGGTGACAGCCCTCTCAACCTCCCGAGTACCTTATACCTAGCCACAAATGTTGGGAGGTTTTATCTCCTGCATCTCTCTTCAGAGCTGTATTTTTCCTTATTTTATAGATCAGTGCTATTGCCAGCTTTTCCATAGCTCTTTTAAGTGCTTCTGGTTAGCACAATACAAAGTTTGAAGTTTACATTTTTGCAGGTTTCAGAGTTCAAAGTTTAACCTTACAATTACCCAATTAACCCCATTCACCGCTGGGAATAATAAAAGTGTGGTGCGCAGCTGCAATTAACAGACTTCTAATTATCAAAAAGCAATAGCAAAGCCATATATGTCTGCTATTTCTGAACAAAGGGGATCCCAGAGAAGCTTTTACAACAATTTGTGCGATGATTGCACAAGCTGTTTGCAAATAATTTCAGTGAGAAACCTAAAGTTTGTAAAAAAGTTAAAGATTTTTTTTATTTGATCGCATTTGGCGGTGAAATGGTGGCATGAAATATACCAAAATGGGCCTAGATCAATACTTTGGGGTGTCTACTAAAAAAATATATTTTTTTGATAGGTAAATAAAAAAAAAAAAACATGGCTCTGTTTCTGTTTAAATTAAATGATAGCTGTATAAAAAAAGATAAATTAATAATATAGAGCCATGCAGACAGTAAAGCTTCAGTTCTGTATTACGAAGCACCCAACAGAGCTATAAAAAGCAGAAAACGCCACTGATCCGTGAATACGCAATGCTTCTGTCAGACAGTTCAAGAATGCCTAAGCTGATAGCGCCGCCAATATGAAGTAGTGAAGCTTCACCAACCGGTACCTGTAAAGGGTTAAAATAAGGGAATGTCTCTGAAGATGGCTGCAAGCACAGGAGGAAAACAAAAAAAATGGTGAGGAGTAACCATGCTTCTCTAGCTGTACCCAGCAGTCTGTCCCTTTAAATAAGGTACAGTATATTAAAGGGTCATGATACCCATATGTTGAAACAGCATATCTGTAAAAAGCTGGCTAGAAAATATCACCTGAACATCTCTATGTAAAAAAGAAAGATATTTTACCTCAAAAATTCCTCAGTAGCCACCTCCCATTGTAAAGGACTTCTAAGCAGCATATCAGTATGTCTGTCCCGGGACAGCTAAGGGAGTGAGCTTATGTGCACACTCATCTTATTTCCCTATTCAGTTTAAAGGGACAGTCTAGGCCAAAATAAAATTTTATGATTCAGATAGAGCATGTAATTTTAAACAATTTTCCAATTTACTTTTATCACCAATTTTGCTTTGTTCTCTTGGTATTCTTAGTTGAAAGCTTAACCTAGGAGGTTCATATGCTAATTTCTTAGACCTTGAAGCCCACCTCTTTCAGATTGCATTTTAACAGTTTTTCACCACTAGAGGGTGTTAGTTCACGTATTTCATATAGATAACACTGTGCTTGTGCACGAGAAGTTATCTGGGAGCAGACACTGATTGGCTAGACTGCAAGTCTGTCAAAAGAACTGAAATAAGGGGGCAGTTTGCAGAGGCTTAGATACAAGATAATCACAGAGGTTAAAAGTGTATTATTATAACTGTGTTGGTTATGCAAAACTGGGAAACTGGGAAATGGGTAATAAAGGGATAATCTATCTTTTAAAACAATAAAAATGCTGGTGTCCCTTTAAGGAAGTTTACTATGAAATCTCAAGGGAGTTAAGCGAAATCTCATGAGATCACAGTAAGAGTTCATGACCTCAGCACTGCTGATGCTGATTGGCTGCTGTTCATTTCTTCATTTTTTTTTTTTTTTTTTACCTGCAGCTGGGCAGCAGCTGAGTATAACTTTTTACACAGAACTTACTCTGCTAAACTGAGGACATTGTGAGGTAAAATATCTTCCTTTTTTACATAGAGATGCTCAGGTGATATTTTTACAGCTTTTTACAGCGGCATCAGTTTCAAGTGATTTAGCATATGAGTATTATGTCCCTTTAACAGAGCCCAAAATCCACAAAATTACAGCAGCCAATCAAAATAGAGAAGTAGGTGGTGCAACAGAAATAGACCAATCAAAGAAACCATACTGACCATAAAGTGACCAGTAACTGCCCAGTTGTCCTCATTCTATTTGATGTTAAGAATTCTTGTTACATAATCTGACTTTTATACACAGTTTATTACACATTGATTTTTTACTTACTTTATAATAATTTTCCCCTATATCTTCAGCCCTTTAATATTTCATCAGTTAGTTTAGGTTCAATCCAGTCAGATCCAGGGGAGCTATAAATAAACATGTTTTTCTCTGTTCTAATCTGTTTAGAATGTATCCTTTAATTTGTCTTTATTTTTAGTTTCATCTTAATATTTTTTATTTGCCTTCATTTTTTACCTGCTTCTTTTTCCTGCTTCCCTTATTCATATAAGATTTCTCTTTCTCGTTAGTACAGCTCATATGCCTTTTTTGAGGCACCATTTTGTGGGCGGTCTGGAGTCTTCCCGCCCTTTTCTCCTGTCAGATGCGTCATTATCTCCCTCACAGCACAGATCAATAGTTGCTTCCTCGGTCACTCTGCACTTTTAGCTCATTTTCTTTATTCCTTCTCTTATGGCTCCCTCTAGTGGCATCTTTATAGACTTGATTTTATATAATGTAATCTTTATTTGTATTCATTCTATTCCAAGCTTAAAGGGACACAAACGTGCATAATAAATGCTTTATTGTGTTAGAATATTTTATTATTAGTCTGCTTGCTTACAACTATGTGTTTAAAGGAACATACAAATTGCATAAGTAAAATGATATAATTTATTATTGCTTGTATATTGCTCCTACAAAGGACATTTAGATAAACACATCAAGTAAGCTAAAGACAAGAGGTAACCACCAATCATCAGCTAACTCCCAATAGTACACTGCAGCTCCTGAGCCTACCTAGGTATGCATTTTAACAAAGGATAACAAGAGAGTGAAATACATTTGATAATAGATGAAAACTGAAAAGTCTCTTTTAGAGGGATATGAAATAGTACTCCTTTAGTAAAAACAAATGTGTTAAATCAAATTGAACATAAAAAGAAACAGATTGAGTAAAAACAGCAATCTTATGTACAAATACCACTGTCTGGCTTTGAAAAGTATGCCTGGCTCCTAAATATTCTTACTGGCTCCTAAATATTCTTACTGGCTCCTAAATTTGAAACAGATTTGTCAACCCCTGTAATACATAATAAAAACCTGTTATAAATTATTATGGTTTGCTAATGTGCATATAAATACACATTACAATGCTATAGAAATACAGTAAGGGGTTAAAGTGGGAAGGGGTCAGGGGTGTATCTGTGTTAAAGGGACATTTCTGCAGCTATAGAATAACATATCAAAATTTACATCTTTTTTTACTGCAGTTAATATTCAGTAGCCAAACTCCACCCACAATTTGCCTTATTTGGAAGAGTCAATGTGGGCTATAGTCTGCAGACCAAAAGGCTAGCAACATTCATAATGTTAGTTTAAAATTAATTGTTTTGCAGCTGTCAGTTAAATCCAATTAGGGGAACATATGTAGCAGAGTTAGCCTTGATAAGTCAGTAAGTGCATTTCATGTTATGAGAATTTTAAAATGCTCAATTTTCAGAGCTGAACGAAATGAAAAGAGGGAAAAATAAATAATAAAGCAAAGTTGTTTCATTACACATAAATGAAATAAACATTTTATATAAAATCTAATGGTGTTTACTGTCTCTTTAAAAATAAAAACAAGAAGCAACTTGCGAGTTGAGTGTCCCAGACTCACTGTTTCATATTATTCTACTTCTGTCTCTGAACTGGATCCAAAACATATTTTTCTACATCTGGCACCTATATGTAAACAATGACCATGAAAGTACAACAAACAAGTCTGTGTGAACAGCTAACGATAGTGTCTTCCCAGATTAAAAGCAGCAGACAGCTCCAGTCTCTCCTTGACTGTATTACATCCGTGCTTAAGTACCAGTTTTTACTTCTTCAGGGATCTATGGATTCTATACATCTGACAAAAGATGCATTAAATCCATGGATTGAATAACTAAAAAAGGTCAGCACCACAATGTGAGAAGAAATGACCATGAAAGCAGCTATACCAAAATAAACTGCTAGATGCATTTGCAGACATCCCAACCTGCAAAAACTCATTTCAGGGAGGTGGCTTCTCCCGCTACTGCGCCCCCCCCCCCCCCCCCAGTTATATATTGGACACCTTGAAACCCTAAATAAGATAGAGACTTATCATTAAAGTAGCTTCCCACTAACATCACATTAAAAAAAGTAGCTTTATTGCACACCCACATACAACAACAAACCTATTTTCCAGTGACCATACGCTTGTTGAATGCTTAAATATTTTAAAATATGAAGTTTAATTACTTGCAGTAAATAAGGTAGTATTTGTGTTTTTATTTTATTAAAATCAGTGGGGGCTTTATGGTTACGGATGCTTTGAGGGTTCTATAACGTCCCAGCAACTAAAGGCATTGCTTAAAGAAACACTCTTCCGGATTTGGGCCACATTGGATCATGGTTCTTGGAGTTTCAGGGAGATTGCATTCCATTTGCTGGCATCAGGGAGTCACTATTAAAATCAGGGAGACTCTCTGAACTTCAGGGAGAGTTGGGATGTCTGCATTTGGTCCACTATTAAGATCTTTGAATTAGTAGGTATGGCTATCACCAATGACACTTTTTTTCCACCCTTGTGTCATTTGTGAGTGGGTACATATTTACTGGAATTCTCAGTGCTGCTTTATCACCCATGAGAAGAAGAAATATCCTTAAAGGGACACTAAACCCAAATTTTTTCTTTGGTGATTCAGATAGAGAGGCCCATTTATCAAGCTCCGAATGGAGCTTGAAGGGCCGTGTTTCTGGCGAGTCTTCAGACTCGCCAGAAACACCAGTTATGAAGCAGCAGTCTAAAGACCGCTGCTCCATAGCCCTGTCCGCCTGCTCTTATGAAGCGGACAGGAATCGCAGCAATTCAACCCGATCAAGTACGATCGGATTGATTGACACCTCCCTGCTGGCGGCCCATTGGCCGCGAGTCTGCAGGGTGCGGCATTGCACCAGCAGCTCTTGTGAGCTGCTGGTGCAATGCTGAATACGGAGAGCGAATTGCTCTCTGCATTCAGCGAGGTCTTGCGGACCTGATCCGACAAGAATGGCCAGGATCTAAACTTAGATTCTTGCTTTATTTGAAAAGCAAGAATCTAAGTTTAGATCCTGGCCCATTTTTGGTGAACAACCTGGGTTGTTCTTGCTGGTTGGTGGATTCATTTAACCGACCAATAAACAAGTGTTGTCCAGTGTACTGAACCAAAAAATAGCTTAGATGCCTTCTTTTTTAAATAAAGATAGCAAGAGAACAAAGAAAAAATGATAATAGGAGTAAATTTGAAAGTTGCTTAAAATTGCATGCTCTATCTAAATCACGAAAGAAAAAATTAGGGTTCAGTGTCCCTTTAACAAATCCATTAAAAACTCTCTGATTTGTCCAATTTAGAGGCCAAATGATTTTTGTTCAGGTAACAATTTATAAAAAATATCAACATCTACTGTATTTGAATTACTTTTCATCTATTAATATGGCTAAAGCCTCAGCCAGAATCATTTTCTTTAGAGCTAGTTTTTCCTACAGGACCAGGAAAGAAGGAAGCTATCTTCCCTGTCAAGGTGCCAACTCATTCATGACTCAATATCAATATAAATTCCAACCTCAACATACTCCTCAATATCTTTCCACTTTTAACTTCTTCCTTTCTAGAGAGCCAAGAGGTAGAGTCAACTTCAAAAGCCGATCAGGTAAGTCTTCATCCTTCCTTTTTCAAGATTTTTCCCTACAAAATAATAGTGTAAGACTCACACTATTTGCCCCAATTTGGCATCTTACTTCTGTATTTACTAAATAGACTGTATTCTAAATGATTTTTTTAAAATATAAATAATTCACTGAAGAATTAAAGGGACATAAAACTCACAATTTTTCTTTCGTGATTCAGACAGAACATACAATTTTAAACTTTTCAGTTTACTTTTTTTTTATATATAATTTGCTTTATTCTCTTGATATCCTTTGTTGAATGTGCAGCAATACATTATTGGAAAGTAGATTAACTCATTGGATGAGGCATATAAGTGCAGTAACCAATCAGAAGAAGAAAAAAATACTTATCATGACAAGCCATTATTCATTTTTAAAATGCAATAATTACTTTTAAAAACAGAATTTATATCTTACCTGATAAATTCCTTTCTCCTACGGTGTGTCCGGTCCACGGCTTCATCCTTACTTGTGGGAATATTCTCTTCCCTAACAGGAAATGGCAAAGAGGCACACAGCAAAAGCTGTCCATATAGCCCCTCCCCTGGCCCCGCCCCCCAGTCATTCGACCGACGGTTAGGAGAAAAAGGAGAAACTATAGGGTGCCGTGGTGACTGTAGTGTATAGAGATAAAAAAATTTAAGCCTGACAAAAAAGCCAGGGCGGGCCGTGGACCGGACACACCGTAGGAGAAAGGAATTTATCAGGTAAGATATAAATTCTGTTTTCTCCTACATAGGTGTGTCCGGTCCACGGCTTCATCCTTACTTGTGGGAACCAATACCAAAGCTTTAGGACACGGATGAAGGGAGGGAACAAGTCAGGCGACCTAAACGGAAGGCACCACGGCTTGCAAAACCTTTCTCCCAAAAACAGCCTCCGAAGAAGCAAAAGTATCGAATTTGTAAAATTTTGTAAAAGTGTGCAGTGAGGACCAAGTCGCTGCCTTACAGATCTGATCAACAGAAGCCTCGTTCTTGAAGGCCCATGTGGAAGCCACAACCCTAGTAGAGTGAGCTGTAATTCTTTCAGGAGGCTGCCGTCCGGCAGTCTCATAAGCCAATCGGATTATGCTTTTCAGCCAAAAGGAAAGAGAGGTAGCAGTAGCTTTCTGTCCTCTCCTCTTACCAGAATAAACAACAAACAAGGATGAAGTTTGTCTGAAATCCTTAGTTGCCTCTAAGTAGAATTTTAGAGCACGGACCACATCTAGGTTGTGCACCAAACGTTCCTTCTTTGAAACTGGATTCGGACACAGGGAAGGAACAACTATTTCCTGGTTAATATTCCTGTTGGAAACCACCTTTGGAAGAAAACCAGGCTTGGTACGTAAAACTACCTTATCTGTATGGAACACCAGATAGGGAGTAGAACACTGCAAAGCAGACAATTCAGAAACTCTTCTAGCAGAAGAAATAGCAACCAAAAACAGAACTTTCCAAGATAGTAACTTAATATCTGTGGAATGTAAGGGTTCAAACGGAACTCCTTGAAGAACTGAAAGAACTAAGTTTAGACTCCAAGGAGGAGTCATAGGTCTGTAGACAGGCTTGATTCTAACTAACGCCTGTACAAACGCCTGTACATCTGGCACGGCTGCCAGTCGTTTGTGTAACAAAACAGACAGAGCAGATATCTGTCCTTTTAAGGAGCTAGCTGACAAACCTTTATCCAAACCCTCTTGGAGAAAGGAAAGTATTCTAGGAATTTTGATTTTACTCCAAGAAAATCCTTTGGAATCGCACCAACGGATATATTTTTGCCATATCTTATGGTAAATTTTCCTAGTCACTGGTTTTCTGTCTTGAACCAGAGTATCTATAACCGAATCAGAAAACCCACGCTTAGATAGAATCAAGCGTTCAATTTCCAAGCAGTCAGTTGCAGAGAGACTAGATTTGGATGTCTGAATGGACCTTGTACTAGAAGATCCTGCCTCAAAGGTAGCTTCCATGGTGGAACCGATGACATATTCACCAGGTCTGCATAACAAGTCCTGCGTGGCCATGCAGGAGCTATTAGAATCACCGAGGCCTTCTCCTGTTTGATCCTGGCTACAAGCCTGGGAAGGAGAGGGAACGGTGGAAACACATAAGCCAGATTGAACGACCAGGGCGCCACTAATGCATCCACCAGTGCCGCCTTGGGATCCCTGGATCTGGACCCGTAGCGAGAAACCTTGGAGTTCTGACGGGACACCATCAGATCCATATCCGGATTGCCCCATAGTTGGGTTAACTGGGCAAAGACCTCCGGGTGAAGTTCGAACTCCCCCGGATGGAAAGTCTGACGACTCAGATAATCAGCCTCCCAGTTGTCTACTCCTGGGATGTGAATTGCAGATAGATGGCAGGAGTGATCCTCCGCCCATTTGATGATCTTGGATACCTCTCTCATCGCTAAGGAACTCTTTGTTCCTCCCTGATGATTGATGTACGCTACAGTCGTCATGTTGTCCGACTGAAATCTTATGAACCTGGCCTCCGCTAGTTGAGGCCAAACTAGGAGCGCATTGAATATCGCTCTCAGTTCCAAAATGTTTATCGGGAGAAGAGACTCTTCCCGAGACCATAGACCCTGAGCTTTCAGAGAGTCCCAGACCGCGCCCCAACCCAAGAGGCTGGCGTTGGTCGTGACAATGACCCACTCCGGTCTGCTGAAACTCATTCCCTGAGACAGGTGATCCTGAGTCAACCACCAGCGTAGTGAGTCCCTGGTTATCTGGTCTACTTGAATTTGGGGAGACAAGTCTGCATAATCCCCATTCCACTGATTGAGCATGCACAGCTGCAATGGTCTTAAATGAATTCGAGCAAAAGGAACCACGTCCATTGCTGCAACCATTAGTCCTATTACTTCCATGCACTGAGCTATGGAGGGCTGAGGAATAGAATGAAGAACTCGACAAGCGTTTAGAAGCTTTATCTTTCTGACCTCTGTCAGGAAAATCTTAATTTCCACAGAATCTATTATAGTTCCCAGAAAAGGAACCCTTGTGGACGGGGACAGGGAACTTTTTTCTATGTTCACCTTCCACCCGTGAGATCTGAGAAAGGCTAAAACAATGTCTGTATGAGCCCTTGCTTTGGAAAGAGACGACGCTTGGATTAAAATGTCGTCTAGGTAAGGTGCTACAGCAATGCCCCTCGGCCTTAGGACCGCTAGAAGGGACCCTAGCACTTTTGTGAAAATTCTGGGAGCGGTGGCTAAACCGAATGGAAGAGCCACGAACTGGTAATGTTTGTCCAGAAAAGCGAACCTCAGGAACTGATGATGAGTTTTGTGGATAGGGATATGCAGATACGCATCCTTTAAGTCCACGGTAGTCAAATATTGACCTTCCTGGATTGTTGGCAAAATCGTCCGAATGGTTTCCATTTTGAAAGATGGAACTCTGAGGAATTTGTTTAATATCTTTAAATCCAGAATTGGCCTGAAAGTTCCCTCTTTTTTGGGAACTACAAACAGGTTCGAGTAAAACCCTAGACCTTGTTCCCCTGAGGGGACTGGGTTTATCACTCCCATCTTTAATAGGTCTCCTACGCAATGTAAGAATGCCTGTTTCTTTATCTGGTCTGAAGATAAGCGAGACATGTGGAACCTTCCCCTTGGAGGAAGTCCCTTGAACTCTAGAAGGTATCCCTGGGAGACTATTTCTAGTGCCCAGGGATCCGAAACATCTCTTGCCCAAGCCTGAGCAAAGAGAGATAGTCTGCCCCCTACTAGATCCGGTCCCGGATCGGGGGCTACCCCTTCATGCTGTCTTGGTAGCAGCAGTAGGCTTCTTGGCCTGTTTACCCTTGTTCCAGCCTTGCACAGGCTTCCATGCAGGTTTGGGCTGGGCAGCGTTACCCTCTTGTCTAGAGGCTGTAGAGTTAGAAGCCGGTCCGTTCCTGAAATTGCGAAAGGAACGAAAATTAGACTTGTTCTTAGCCTTGAAAGGCCTATCTTGTGGGAGGGCATGGCCCTTACCCCCAGTGATGTCTGAAATAATCTCCTTCAATTCCGGCCCAAAAAGGGTCTTACCTTTGAAAGGAATATTAAGTAATTTAGTCTTGGACGACACATCTGCCGACCAGGATTTTAGCCAAAGCGCCCTACGCGCCACTATAGCAAAACCTGAGTTTTTCGCCACTAATTTTGTTATTTGAAAAGCGGCATCCAATATAAAGGAATTAGCTAACTTAAGTGCGTGAATTCTGTCCATGACTTCTTCATATGAAGTCTCCTTCTGGAGCGAACTTTCTAATTCCTCGAACCAAAAGGACGCCGCTGAGGTGACAGTAATAATGCACGTAACTGGTTGAAGAATGAAGCCTTGCTGAACAAAAATCTTTTTAAGCAATCCTTCCAATTTTTTATCCATAGGATCTTTGAAAGCGCAGCTGTCCTCTATAGGAATAGTTGTGCGCTTCGCTAACGTTGAAAGTGCTCCCTCTACCTTCGGGACCGTCTGGCATGCGTCGCTTCTGGGGTCTACAATGGGAAACATTTTCTTAAATATAGGAGGTGGGGCAAAGGGTATACCCGGCTTCTCCCACTCCTTATTCACTATGTCCGCTACCCTCTTGGGTACTGGAAAGGCGTCATCGTGCACTGGAACCTCTAAGAATTTGTCCAACTTGCACAACTTCTCTGGGATTACCATAGAATCACAGTCATCAAGAGTAGCTAATACCTCCTTAAGCAGGGCGTGGAGATGTTCTAGCTTAAATTTAAATGCTACTATATCAGGTTCTGCCTGTTGAGAAATTTTTCCTGAGTCAGAAATTTCTCCCTCAGACAGCCCCTCCCTCACAGCCAATTCCGATTGATGTGAGGGTAAAATAGATAAGGCATCATCAGCGTCTAATTGTTCATCCTTTTTATCTGTATTTAAAACTGAACAATCACGCTTTCTCTGAAATGCTGGCAGTTTGGATAAAAGATTTGCTATAGAATTATCCACTACTGCTGTTAATTGCTGCATAGAAACAAGCATTGGCGTGCTAGAAGGTGTCGCCTGCGCGGGCAAAGCTGGTGTAGACACAGAAGGAGAGGATGTAGAACTATCCCCACTACCTTCATTAGATGAATCATCTTGGGCAACTTTATTAAAGGTGACAGTACTGTCCTTACTTTGTTTGGACGCTATGGCACAATTATCACATACACTCGAAGGGGGGACCACATTGGCCTCTATACACACAGAACATAAGTTATCTGATGGCACAGACATGTTAAACAGATTTAGGCAGGCTATTAATGCATTAAAAACGATTTTAAGCAAAACCGTTACTGTCTCTTTAAATAATAAAATGACACACTTTATTTCTGAATGTTGAAAAAACTATGAAGGCAATGTCCGATTTTTATAAAATTTTTACCCCAGTGTCTTAATGCTTTGAAAGTATTGCACACCAAAATTAAAGACTCTAGACCCTTAAATAAGCAAACCGGAGCTAATTGTTCAAATTAACCGGTTTTACACACTACAGTCCCTGCTACAGCCTTTGCTGTAGCTTTTACCTTCCTTAGGGGTTATCCACCACAGAAATAAGCCTTCCGGAGTCTGTTTCTGAGACACAGGACCCTCTCACATGAAACTGCATGCACTGCCTTTGAAATTAACTGTGCAACTTTGGCGCGAAAATGAGGCCTCCTCCTTCAGCATACTAGAGTGAAGGGGCCTTCCTGACTAGATTAGGCGTCTAATACCAATGCTTGATCTAATTAAAACGTTCCCAAGTGTATATATGTTCACAAAACATTTCAAATGCTATTAAAATGTGATATAAATCAAACGATTTGGCCCACAACAGTGTCTACCAGCAGAAAACCCAAGAAAAGTAAGCCTGTTATCTGTTTACTGAGTTTTAAGAAAATGGCTTACCGTTTCCCTAAGGGGAAAAATGACAGTCTTCTAGCAATAGCATGTGTTGTTAGAAAGGAGACTGGTCATACCTGGAGCAGATGAGTCTGCAAACTGTTACCCCCAACTGAAGTTCTCTGGTTTCAACAGTCCTGCGTGGTAACAGCAATGGATTCTAGTTACTTGTGCTAAAATCATAGTCCTCTTTAACAGAAATCTTCATCACTTTTCTGTTGTAGAGTAAATAGTACAAACCGGCACTATTTTAAAATAACAAACTCTTGATAGAAGAAATAAAAACTACAACTAAACACCACAAACTCTTTACCATCCCCGTGGAGATGCTACTTGTTCAGAGCGGCAAAGAGAATGACTGGGGGGCGGGGCCAGAGGAGGGGCTATATGGACAGCTTTTGCTGTGTGCCTCTTTGCCATTTCCTGTTAGGGAAGAGAATATTCCCACAAGTAAGGATGAAGCCGTGGACCGGACACACCTATGTAGGAGAAATAACTTTATAATCATTAAGTAAGTCCAGGGGAGGAGTAGGCAGACATGATGGAACAATTGTGAAGGTTAATAGCCAGCAGCAGGGCCACCATCAGGAGGTAAAAGGGGGCAGTCCAGTCAGGGGCCCAGTGGCCTGGGTGCCTTAAAGTTAGGCAATAGCATCCTGGTTTGGGTTCCAAATATCCCCGCTGACTGCCACAACCAGCTACACCAGAAATTTAGTCCAGTGCAGCTGGGCCATTTCTAAGCTGCACAGCTGGGAGAGCTCCAAATTCCAGAATGCCGTGTAGCGAGATCCGTTCAAATCGGAGTGAGAGAGAGGATCTACCGTCTGGAGCGACACATTGGAAGACACAGAGACTAATTAACTAATTTTCATTGCTAAAAATGTGTAACTTTTACCCCCCTCAAAAAAAATGCAAAAACTTGAAAGTCTGAAATATGTTTGTTTAAAAGAAATATGCGTGTGTAATGGACTCTACCATTGTGTTGCTCTGTTACATTGTTCTTCTCTTTGTTTTCTAAAAGCTTGCCAAAAGATTCAGGCATTAGTCAAAACTTTCAGTATTTTGAAAGTTTGTCTGTGTGTGTGTCTGTGTTTTTCAGTGTGTGATTGTTTCTGTGGATGTCTGAGTTTGTGTCTGTGTATCAGAGAGTGTATATGTGTGTTTCTTTGAGTGTCTGTGCAAGTCTGTCTTTCTATGAATGTGTGTATGTTTGTGATTTTTCTATGGGTGTCTGTATGAGTGTCTTTTTGCGTATGAGTGTTTCTGTGGGTGTCTATGCTTGTGTGTTTCTGTGAGTTATTTTGTGGGTGTGTTTCTGGGAGTGTTAATGTTGTATGTGAGTGTGTCAGTGTTTCTGTGGGTGTCTGGGTCTTTCTTTGATGTGTTTCTGTGGGTGTCTGTGAGTGTGTCTATTTCTGAAGATGTCTGTGTGTGTCCTTGTGGGTTTCAGTGTATAGGTTTCTATGTTTTTGTGTGTGTTACTACTTTTACAACATTTTAAAGTCTGTCTACACTCAAGAATAAAGCACACATTTTAGTCACTTGGCAAAAATTTGCACAGGTCAAGGTGAGGGGGCGGGTTCAAGGTTTAGTAATGGGACCCAACATTTTAAGTTCCCTGGGTCAATTGTAAACCTCTAGACTAGATAGTAACTTGGTGCTAAGGTGAGCTTTGGGTGGACCTCATGTGGTCATCATTTGGGTTTCATTAGATAATTTTTAGTACTGGGGCATTGATTTGTACCTTTGACAAGATGGGTGAATGGGTGGATGCGTTAATTAAAGTTGCATTGGCTAGAGTTTTAGGACTGGACAAGGTAGAAATAATTTTATTTTTCTTTAAGTAACATTATTTATAGAGCTGTCAATTGGCGTTATTCCAATCTGTTAGTAGAGCTATGGAGAGTCTTCCATAGAATTGTATGTAATTTTTGCATTAGAATGACTATTTAAACCATGCACAACATGAGCTATGCATGGTGATGGATGTTTAGGACATTTACTATTAAAATTAGAAAATACAAATTGTCTTGAGGAAAACTTGAATTTGTGAAATTCTGTTCATTAGCAAGATGTTTTATCATATGTTCCATATGGAGAATTAGCAACTGGTTTCATACCACAGAAAATTGACCTATCATAAACATGGGTAATATGTGTTAACAAATAAACATGCTATGTATAAGCACATTAAAAACAGGTGTATTTGTGTTTATAACATCCACAAAAAAAATATTTTAATTCTCTCATTAACTGTTCTAGTTCTCACAATGTCTACGTTCACAATTTTAAAGTAAAAGGTTATGTTAAGATTAACTCTGACGAGGCCAGTGCCAAAAACGATGACCCTTAATATACTAGTTACCAGACTCTTGCAAAGGGAAAGGATTTATGGAGTAATGAGAGATGAGGGATTTTCCTCTAAAGAGACAGTGTATTGTAAAATGTTCTCCCCTTTAATGTGTTCCCGATGTTCAATTTTACTTGCTGAAGTGTATTCAATTGTTTACAAATAGTGCCATTACATTTATTTTACAAATACAGTCCAAAGTTAGACCAGCAACCAAAGGATAAACCTTACCAGGCTAGGTGCACGTAGGATAAACTGGCAACCTCCAGCCAAACGTGTATCCAACAAAGTAATCCACAGCACCTTAACATATATATATATATATATATATATATATATATATATATATATATATATAATGTCCTTTATTAATGCATACAAATGGACAGATATGCAACATTTCGGGAAAGCAGTCCCTTAATCATGCTTGATTAAGGGACTGTGTTCCCGAAATGTTGCATATCTGTCCGTTTGTATGCATTAAAGGGACACTGGACCCAAATTTTTACTTTTGTGATTCAGAGAGCATGCAATCTTAAGCAACTTTCTAATTTACTTCTAATATCAAATTTTCTTCATTCTCTTGGTATCTTTATTTGAAATGCAAGAATATAAGTTTAGATGCCGGCCCATTTTTTAACAACCTGGGTTGTTCTTGCTGATTGGTGGATACATTCACCCACCAATAAACAAGTGCTGTCCAGGGTTCTGAACAAAACAAAAAACTTAGATGCCTTCTTTTTCAAATAAAGATAGAAAGAGAACGAAGAAAATTTCATAATAGGAGTAAATTAGAAAGTTGCTTAAAATTGCATGCTCTATCTGAATCACAAAGGAAAAAAAATTGGTTCAGTGTCCCTTTAATAAAGGACATTTTATATATGTTAAGGTGATGTGGATTACTTTGTTGATTACATTTATTTTGTTATTTGAAATAGTTGATTTTGCATGCCAAAACCATCACCTATACTGAAGTTATGCATAGCTTTTCTTTAGAAAATAGAAAAGAATCAACAGCAGCCTAGTAGGGAGTGGGAAAAACTTAAAGGGACATGAAACCCACATTTTTTCTTTCATGATTTAGAAAGAGAATGCCATTTTAAACATCTTTCTAATTCACTTCTATTATCTAATTTGTTTTATTCTCTTGATATTATTTGCTGAAAAGCATATCTAGATATGCTCAGTAGCTGCTGATTGGTTGCTGCACATAGAAGCCTTGTGTGATTGGCTCACCCATGTGCATTGCTTTTTCTACAACTAAGGATATCTAAAAAATGAAGCAAAATAAATAATAGAAGTAAATTAAATAAGTAAATTTGTATTCTCTATCCGAATCATGAAAGAAAGATTTTGGGTTTAGTGGCCCTTTAACTAAACTAACTAAAATGTTAATTTCACTTGCTCTGTCCAAGGGCCTGATGACCAAATATTTGCTGGCATGGAGAGAAATCTTAGGGATTTGTTTAAGATCTTATATTGCAACGTAGGAGTCTCTCCTCACATACAGAACCTTGCATAGTAAGAGAAAACATCTCTCAAGGTAAAACTTGAGTTTCTAAAATAATTTATGGAGCCTCGTCATACTGATTAGTCTTCTTAAATCATCTTGTCTGAACTGAGAACTTTAGAGCATCAAGCCCTAAGTATCAGCTTTTGAATATAAACAAAGAGCTAAGACAAGGCATTTGTGAATAGAGAAATAGATAAAATACAGAGGACTGCTCTTTCTGCATGCTCAGCCCATTTCAATGAGTAGAAAACTGCTATCTCATATATAAAAATAAACAAAGAAGAAATTCCCAATACATTTATACTCTACAGTTGGTATAACAATTCATTAGAAACACATTAAGGGTCTATGATTGGGCTAGACAAACCCATTATGCAATCATGTAGCAGCTATAGATATACAGCATATTTAAAAGTCTGTTGTAGCCTTTTTTCCAACACTGAGATCAGGAACTCATGCCCCCACTGGTTGCAGATCTCAGAGTTTATTCAGGTGCTGATTGATAGGTAGTTTCCAGGCTCAGCATCACATTAAACTAAAAAATCAGCATCTGGCTCGTTCATAGTGTGTTAATCCCGGTTTAAAACCCCCCCATAAAACTAAAGCAGCCTTTTATTCCTATACACTTTACGTTGCAAGTATATTGGGCTTCATAGGCCTAGAACACTTTTTTACGGAAGTAATGGACTTGAGAACAATGTTTCATACAATTTGATTAATCATTACTAAGCGCTATAAAGACAGATTTGAGTAACAAAGAAGTTGTCTCAGAAATAAAAAGCCTCACTAAGGTGGAATTGAACTATTTACAATGTAATATTTACAGTGGTTAATATTATGCCTCTTGCACTAAATGTTCTTAGGAATGGCTTAAGTCAATCACAGCTTCATTCCCATATTAGATCGGAGTATAATATTGTCCTGAAAGATAGAAACAAAAAAGCGCATCCGGATTCAAGTGAGTTTATTAACAATAACGGATATGACACACAAACAGAATTGCACTTACAATGTTTATGATAAAACTTGCATTTGGTTTATAGAGATGTGCAAGGCAATGCTGACCGGACCATAGACCACAAGCCCTCCAAGTGAAGTCTGGACCCCCTCAGTCGACCGCCAATGCAGGTACTCTCAAAAAATCACCAAACAGATTTCCCGGGGGAAACGCGTTGAGGTTAATATTGCAATCTGTTTGGTGATTTTTTGAGAGTACCTGCATTGGCGGTCGACTGAGGGGGTCCAGACTTCACTTGGAGGGCTTGTCCTGAATATAAAATGATTCCATCTTCATCTTCCTCAAGGATATATTCGTTGTCGGTATCCGTTCTTATATAGCAAAGTAGACAACGGTCATTGTCCACCGACCACCTAGCTAAGTCTTCAACATGAAACCTATAATGCCTCTTACACTAATTGTTCTCAGGAATGGAAAAAGTCAATAACAACTTCATCTCCATACTGCATTTGAGTGTAATATAGTCCTGAATATAAAATGTTTCCTTCTTCCCCTTCCTCTGGGATATTACCAGCATTTGTTCTTACACAGCAAAGTGGCCAACTGTCATTTTCTAACAGCTTTCAGAACAGAATGGGATCAGGGTTACTATTGGACAGAGATTGGATGTCAACAGAAGAACTAGATGAAAGATGTTGCTGTTATTGGTTGCACTTTTCTTTGGCTCTTAATCTTCTCTGTTTTTCTCTCTGGAAAGCACAGAGATACATGGAGCGATCAGAAAAGAGGCAATTGATCAGGAACCCTAGGGAGTTCTCACATTCTCTGTTTTTGGATGCTCATTTACCCTCAGTACTCTGTCTTGCCTCTGTCCATTGTGATATAATACTGCTCTTCTCAATATCGTCCTCTGTTGTCTATTAGACAATTCCTGCTCCTGTCTGGGTCATGCTGTAAAATATTTCCAAATAATAATATTTAATATATGAACAGTAAACAGCATTCATAATATAGTATTTGAACACCTTAAAGTGAAATGAAACCCCCAAATGTTCTTTCATTATTCAGATAGTGTATACAATTTTAAAAAGGTTTCCAATTTACTTAAATTATCAAATTTACTTATCTATATATATTATCAAAGGGTGGGGTCTTGTGTACTCTCCCCACCATAAAATAACTTAATTTATCAGGTAAAAATAAATTATGTTTTCCTTCATACAGGTGGTGAGAGTCCATGATCCATTACTCCTGGGAACTAATACCCAAGCTGTAGAGTCCACGAGTAATAACATAAAGGGAGGGATTTAAACAACATATTTTTCACTGAGAAATTAAATCCACAACTCCACAAAAATCTAACAAGTGCAAAAATTCTCTCTTTTTTTTAATGCACTTAATTATGGTAGGAAGGTGTTCAAAAGACTCAGCTTCTATGGTACATTTAGGGACAGGATCTGATAGCTCCATTATAGCATTTGACAAAGCAAAGCAATAAAAAAAACACTATAACCCCTAAAAAAATCTTTTGAGAAATTGTAACCTGCACCCTCCTAAAGTAGCTTTCAAAAACGTACAGGTACAATGCGCGTTAAGCCTAACTGAAAAATAAAGCAGAGGCCATATAACTTGACATCCAAATCCAAATACTAGGTAACCCACAGAAAACATGCGAAAAAACCTGACAGGGAATGGAATTAAGCATGCCAAACCTGATGTGCGTGAGTACCTACGTGCACTAACCGACGTGTCCGAAGCGCAAGAAAAAAACAAAAAACTTGCGCAAACAGCAAAGAAAATAATGAAAATATTCTGCCCCAGGGCCATATATATTAAAACATAAATATATACACTAACAGTGCCTATAATAGGGCTCTAGAGTGTCTAAATGTTAAAAAAATATATATATATTTATATATACAGTATATATATTTATATATACAGTATATATACAGTATATATATATATATATATATATATATATATATATATATATATATATATATATATATATATATATATATATATATATATATATATACACACAAATACACACACAGAGTTAGAAACCCTTTATCCAAACTGCTTGGAACCGAAAAGGTTTGGATTTCGGAATAAGGGACAGTTTGGAGAGGGAATGGAACCAAGTGTAAACAACAATATCTTATGTCATTGAGACAATATTTACATGTCATTATACAGCTTATACATGTAATCTAAAGGTAGTTTTATGTCATTTGTATACACAGCACCCTCAGACAGACAGTACAGTAATCAGACAGGTAATATTTATATTATATAATACAGCTTATAGTTATACATGTAACCTAAAGGTAGTTTTATATCATTTTTATACACAGCACCCTCAGACAGACAGTACAGTAATCAGACAGGTAATATTTATATTATATAATACAGCTTATACATGTAACCTAAGGTAGTTTTATATCATTGTTATACACAGCACCCTCAGACAGACAGCACAGTACAGTAATCAGACGGGTAATATTTATATTATATAATACAGCTTATACATGTAACCTAAAGGTAGTTTTATATCATTTTTATATACAGCACCCTCAGACAGACGCACAGTACAGTAATCAGACAGGTAATATTTATATGTCATTATACAGCTTATACATGTAACCTAAAGGTAGTTTTATATCATTTTTATACACAGCACCCTCAGACAGACAGACAGTACAGTACTGTAATCAGACAGGTAATATTTATATTATATAATACAGCTTATACATGTAACCTAAAGGTAGTTTTATATCATATTTATACACAGCACCCTCAGACAGACAGTACTGTAATCAGACAGGTAATATTTATATTATATAATACAGCTTATACATGTAACCTAAAGGTAGTTTTATATCATGTTTACACACAGCACCCTCAGACAGACAGTACTGTAATCAGTCAGGTAATATTTATATTATATAATACAGCTTATACATGTAACCTAAAGGTAGTTTTATATAATTGTTATACACAGCACCCTCACACAGACAGTACAGTAATCAGACAGGTAATATTTATATTATATAATACAGCTAATACATGTAACCTAAAGGTAGTTTTATATCATTTTTATACACAGCACCCTCAGACAGACAGTACAGTACTGTAATTAGACAGGTAATATTTATATTATATAATACAGCTTATACATGTCACCTAAAGGTAGTTTTATATCATTGTTATACACAGCACCCTCAGACAGAAAGTACTGTAATCAGACAGGTAATATTTATATTATATAATACAGCTTATACAAGTCACCTAAAGGAAGTTGTATATCACTTTTATACACAGCACCCTCAGACAGACAGTACAGTAATCAGACAGGTAATATTTATATTATATAATACAGCTTATACATGTAACCTAAAGGTAGTTTTATATCATTTTTATACACAGCACCCTCAGACAGACAGTATAGTAATCAGACAGGTAATATTTATATTATATAATACAGCTTATACATGTAACCTAAAGGTAGTTTTATATCATTTTTATACACAGCACCCTCAGACAGACAGTATAGTAATCAGACAGGTAATATTTATATTATATAATACAGCTTATACATGTAACCTAAAGGTAGTTTTATATCACTTTTATACACAGCACCCTCAGACAGACAGTACTGTAATCAGACAGGTAATATTTATATTATATAATACAGCGTATACGTGTAACCTAAAGGTAGTTTTATATCATTTTTATACACAGCACCCTCAGACAGACAGTATAGTACTGTCTGTAATCAGACAGGTAATATTTATATTATATAATACAGCTTATACATGTAACCTAAAGGTAGTTTTATATCATTTTATACACAGCACCCTCAGACAGACAGTACTGTAATCAGACAGGTAATATTTATATTATGTAACACAGCTTATACATGTAACCTAAAGGTAGTTTTATATCATGTTTATACACAGCACCCTCAGACAGACAGTAATCAGACAGGTAATATTTATATTATATAATACAGCTTATACATGTAACCTAAAGGTAGTTTTATATCATTTTTATACGCAGCACCCTCAGACAGACAGTACTGTAATCAGACAGATAACATTTATATAACATAATACAGCTTATACATGTAACCTAAAGGTAGTTTTATATCATGTTTATACACAGCACCCTCAGTTAGACAGTACAGTAAAGTAAAGTAATCAGACAGGTAATATTTATATTCTATAATACAGCTTATACATGTAACCTAAAGGTAGTTTTATATCATTTTTATACACAGCACCCTCAGACAGACAGTACTGTAATCGGACAGGTAATATTTATATTATATAATACAGCTTATACATGTAACCTAAAGGTAGTTTTATATCATTTTTATACACAGCACTCTCAGACAATACAGTACAGTACAGTAATCAGACAGGTAATATTTATATTATATAATACAGCTTATACATGTCACCTAAAGGTAGTTTTATATCATTTTATACACAGCACCCCCAGACAGACAGTACAGTACTGTAATCAGACAGGTAATATTTATATTATATAATACAGCTTATACATGTAACCTAAAGGTAGTTTTATATCATTTTTATACACAGTGCCCTCAGACAGTACAGTAATCAGACGGGTAATATTTATATTATATTATACAGCTTATACATGTAACCTAAAGGTAGTTTTATATCATTTTTATACACAGCACTCTCAGACAATACAGTACTGTACTGTAATCAGACAGTAATATTTATATTATATAATACAGCTTATACATGTAACCTAAAGGTAGTTTTATATCATTTTTATACACAGCACCCTCAGACAGACAGTACTGTAATCAGACAGGTAATACACATACTACACAGCATACACTTATATGTGCAGACACACAACATACACACACACCACTTACACAGAATACACATACATGCAGACATACAGCATACACACACCACATACACACATACATGCAGACACACAACACACACACCATACATGCAGACACACAACAATCATACACACAGCACATACGCACCATACACATACATGCAGACAACATACACACACATCATACACATACATGCAGACACACAACATACACACATACGCATACATGCAGACACACAACATATAAACAGCACATACACACACATGCAGACACACAACATGCACACACCACATACATGCAGACATACAACATACACACACACACCATACACATACATACACACATACAACATACACAAACCACATACACACCCCATACACATACATGCAAACACAAAACATAAGCACAGCACATACACAGCATACACACACATGCAGAAACACCACATACACATACATGCAGACAGACAACATACACACCACATACATGCAGACAACATACACACACCACATACACATACATGGAGACATACAACATACACACACCACATACACACAACACACACACCATACACATACATGCAGACACACAACAATCATACACACACCACATACATGCAGACAGACAACATACACACACCACATACACACCATACACATACATGCAGACACACAACACACACACACCATACATGCAGACACAGAACAATCATACACACACCACATACGCACCATAGACATACATGCAGACAACATACACACACATTATACACATACATGCAGACACACAACATACACACATACGCATACATGCAGACACACAACATGCACACACCACATACATGCAGACATACAACATACACACACATACATACACCACATACACATACATACAGACATACAACATACACAAACCACATACACACCCCATACACATACATGCAAACAGAAAACATACGCACAGCACATACACAGCATACACACACATGCAGAAACACCACATACACATATATGCAGACATACAACATATATACACCTCATACATAGCATACTCACATACTCATACATGCAGACACACAACATGCACACACCACATATGCAGCATACACATACATGCAGACATATATAACATACACATCACATGCAGACACATCACATGCACACACCATATACACATACATGCAGACACACAACATATACACACCTCATACACATACATGCAGTCTCACAACATGCACACACACAAAACATACACACACCACATACACGCAGACACACAACATGCACACACCACATACATGCAGACGCACAACATATGCACACCATATATACATACATGCAGATACGCACCACATACACATACATGCAGACATACAACTTACACACACCAGATACACAGCATACATATACATGCAGACACACAACATGCACACACACACCATATACATGCAGAAACAAAACTTACACACAACACACATACATGCACACAACATACACAGCATACACATACATGGAGACACACAACATACACACATCACATACAGATTTCTCAAGGGTGCAGAATTTTAGAATCTCTGGGTTTGTGCATGTTAATCCTAAATCCTTAGGCTGTTTTTTTGTCCATAAGGAATAATGAATATTAGACACTTTTACAGGTTGTGCAAGCAGTGCGAGTACATAAGGGATTATGTGTGAGAGGATCATCTGTGAGTAGTTTACTGCCTTTAGGAGCCAGCAGTTATTGGGCAGCTACGGGATTATATATACTGTATGTATGTAAAACAAACATTATCCAAAGTCAAATATTTTCTATATACAGTAGTATTAAATTAAAATACAATGATATTGGAAACATAAAAGTATTACATGAAAACATAATATTAAGTAAAAAGATTTACATTAGTGGTGTTTGATAGCCACTAAGCTGGTTTACAGAATTTTATTTTACAAATGTCTTATAAAGTTAGTGCTTTTTATAGTATTTATAAACCAGTTGCTTGGTTTTAGTCAGGATAAATCGTTGTGTTTAAAATTGTGCAATTAGAATATACATTTTACCATCTTCTTCTTTTAAAAAGGGTTACTTAAATCATTTTGGAGCAAGAATGGGGTTATAGGTTTTCACCCCAAAATTCACAGAGTTCACAGGTAACTAGTTTCTTTAGAAACCACTTTGCTACCTCAAAAAGAATGTGAGTGTGTGTATTTGCATGTGTTTATGTATATTTGGGGAGTGTGTCTTTGTGCATGTGTGTGTGGTTGTGGTGTATTTTCTCTTTAGATAATAGGTGTTGCTTTGAAGCCTGTACACCCTTTATTGTTTGAAGAGTTATACGTAGAAGCTCTGTTTTCTTTATAATGGTAGTGAGAGTCCACAAGACCTTACCCTTGGGAATTATATCACCTGGCCACCAGGAGTAGGCAAAGACACCCTACACAAGAGCTCTTAAAGGGACATTAAACACCAAATAAATGCTAGATAGAATGATAAATTCAAAGAAAAGATTAGCCTGAGAATAACACGTAGATGTATTTTTTTAAAGTTTCATTAGCTGTTAAAATATTGACAAAATAAGTGTAAAGTTTTAGAGTCTATAAAACAATGGGAGCTGCCATGTAGTAACCTTTTCTGCTGTGGCCAATTATAGAGAGTTATAACTAGGTCACTAGAGTGTTCAGCCAATGGATGTGTGGAATATACCAGTGTTCTGTCCTTCCATTTCTAACACAAACTGGAAAGCTCACAATTTCAGAATGGAATTACATGAAAAGGGGACAAAATAAATAATGAAAGAATATTGCAGAGTTTTTTTTATATACATATACAATTTATTTTATATTACTATCTAGTGTTTAACGTCCCTTTAAGTATCCCTTGCCACCCACACCATATCCTGGGGATGCTAGTCCTAATTGCCAGGGATAGTCATATGGTGTGAGTTTGTGCACCAGGTATATGTTTGTGCACAGGGCAGACTATTTTAATTTTATAGCTGTCAAGGAACTTGTGCATGCCAGGGACCCTCTGGTCTATATCTTATGGTAATGTGGGTATCATAGTTTCCATGGGTAGTGTTCCTTCCTCATTTTATATTTATGGGTGATGGCTCTTTAAATGACCCTCAGTTCCGGTGGTTTAGCGCTCTGGTTACATTCCGGACTTCTAAATGCACTGTGACTGTTTTTTTTTTTACTTTAGGGAGTGGGGAGATAGCCGGCTTGTTTTCCTGTGGCGATGGAGTTAATTGCTGCTCGCCGCTCTTCCTCTCCAGAGCTGGAACTGGAGTGTGAAGTACTTATGTTGCGGTCACTTACCGGATCGTATTAGAGACCTCAGGAGGGGGTAGGACCCTATACCGGAGCACAGAGGAGGTGTTACAGTATGTTATCATACACATATTTGGCACAATTTTTGGGACATTGTATGCTATAGTATACATTATTCCTCATTATTAATGGGGAGCATTGTTTTACTCTATGCTAGTGTGAAGAGGGGCTTCTCAGTAACTTGGATGCTACCTATCTTTGCTTGGCTGTAGTAAGTTTTTGTGATAGGGTTCAGAGGTATATCTTACTGTCAGTAATGGATCAACCTGAGCCGGCAGCCATTACTAATATCTCAGCTGAGTTTAACCCTTCAGATATCGTTATTCCAGACAATCTTTGTATGTTATGCAAGTCTGTAAGAATATGTCCTCCTGTACAGCTTTGCAGATATTGCCTTGCGTCTGTTCTTCAGACTCATTCTCAGGGTTCCAGCTCCCCACCTTCTACGCCTCGTTCACCTGTATATATTACTCAGGGTGGAGTGACTGAGTTTGCCCCAGAATTTAAGAACCAGTTGCAGTCTGCAGTTACTCAGGTCGAGGACAAACCAGTACAAAGATTAGATCTTATTTTCAGACCCAAGTCTAGGGCTCCTGAAATCTTTCCTATTGCATCTTTGGTTTCTGATATAATTTCCAAAGATTGGGATAAACCAGGAGTCCCGTTTACTTTTTCACCAACATTTAAGAAAAACTCTTTCAAGCAGCCAAGTCAAATTTGGAACTCTGGGGTACTATTCTCAAGGTAGATGGTGTTATATCTTCCTTGGCTAAAAGAACTATTCCTTTGGAAAACAGTACTTCCTTTAAGGACCCTATGGACAGAAAGCTTGAGGGTTACCTTAGGAGGACTTTCTTATAGGGGGCTTTTATTTTAGCCTGCAATAAGCATTGCTGCAGTTGCAGCATTTTAGTGTGACTCCTAATACGATTCGGTATCGGTGGAATCTTCATTAGAGGAGGTCCAAGACCACATTAAGTCCATAAAGAGGGCAAATGCATTAATTTGTGACATGATTATTCAAATTTTTCACATCAGGTCAGTTTTACCGTTAGTGCTTCAGGGTCAGTTTATGTCTATAATAGACCTGAAGGATGTTTCACATCCCTATCCATCAGGATCATCATTAGTTCCTTCACTTTGCCTTTCTCAACAGACATTACCAGTTCATTGTTCTGCCCTTTGGGTTAGCTACTACGCCCAGAATATTTACAAAGGTTCTGGGGTCTCTTCTTCCAGTGGTTTGGGCTTGAGGGGTTAGTGGTAGCATCTTACCTGGACAATATCTTGGTTCAGGCATCATCTTTACCTTAACCAACTGCTCGCACTGAGAAGCTATTCTGGTTTCTTCACAGTCATGGTTGGAAGGTCAACAAAGCCAAAATTTCTCTGAGGCCTTAGACAAGAGTTTCCTTTCTGGGAGTTGTCATCAATTCCGTGGCTATGCATCTTTTTCTTACAGACCAGTACAAGCTCAAACTACAATCAGCTTGCCGGAAACTTCAGGCTCTATCTTCCCCTTCTGTAGCTCAGTGCATAGAGGTAGTGAGTCTCATGGTGGCGGCGTCAGATGCCATACGGTTTGCGAGATTTCAAATATGACCTCTACAACTGTGCATACTGAGACAGTGGAACAGAGATCACTCCGATTTGTCGCAGATAGTACATTAAGACCCTTCCACCAGAAAATTCCTCTTTGGTGGATGTCTCCTGGCCCGGTATCTCTGGGTATTGGGGTACAGCAGACATGCATGACTTTGCCATTGTTTATGGCAATTAGAAGGCAGCTGACTGCAGCTTCACACCACATTTCCAGCAGTGATGGGGTTAATCAGGTAGCTTGTAAGGTTAATTTTAGCTGTAGTGTAGAGATTACCCACCGACCTGACACCTCCCACCCCCTGATCCCTACATAATCCCTACCAAGCAGCTCTCTTCACTGAAGTTGCTAAATTGACCATAAAAGCTATAACAAAAGTATAGTATACCTTTTATGTGATGAAACAAGATACAGACAGTTTGATAAATACGTTTATATTTTGTTATCAAAAATATAATAAAGAAGCAATGAAAAATAGGAAGGAACAAACGAAGATTCAGTAACCAAAACAATACTGCAACTTAACTCATTCCCTGTATGTACAAATACATCTACAAAACACTTTGTCCAATCTGCTTGGGACTGGAAAAAAAATGTTGGATCGTGGAATAGTTTGAATTTAAGAATATTTATATATTTGTATCTGAAGATTGGGAAAGTATGGAGAGAAGATGGGACCAAGTGTAAACAACAGTATCTTATGATACTTATACATACAACCTAAAGGTAGATTTATATAATAGTTAATGCTTTTCTATACAAATCACCCGGAAAAATATTCCAAAAGGAGTTGTATTATATAAATATAGACTAGCATTTGCATTTTAGATCACAATAAACAAACCAAAGACACAGGCAGAATAATTTTGGATTTGTAACTATATACAAATGCCTGTAGTCAATCAAGCTATGAACAAGTAAAATATAAAGGAATTGAACTGGTTCTCACTTTCTAGTGGTCACAAACTATATGTAGACTATCAAAATGACCAAACCACTGCTTGATTAACTGATGATTAAAGGGACAATGTACTCAGACAACAAGCTGATTAGAGTTCACTGTAAGGAACTCTTTCAAATGGGCTAACCTCTTTTTTTTTTTTTTTACATACCTTTTTCTGCAGAATTTATATTTTCAGTATGGGTGCTAGTTTAAACAAGCAAAGGCAGCTATTTCAAATGAAAAAAACATGTAAAGGAGCTATTTGCAAACAATTAATATATACTCCAAATGTGGAAAAAGCCTTCCGGCTAGTGGTGCTCAGCTCTTTTCGGAGCTGGATTTCTTCTTGTGAACGTGCAACACACTAAGCTTTGTGCAAATCCACAAAATCCGTCTCAGAAGAGCTGAACACTGCTAGCGGCTGCCTTTTTCCACATTCTGAGGTATCAGAAACCCCACTGAAAATTAAAACAAGAGAACAACATCATTACCGTTTTATCTGGTTTAGATTAAAATATTGTCAACTATTGAGAGATCTTTCTTTTAAATTGTATTTCTCAAAATAGCCCACCAAAGTGTTCAAGGCAGAAATTAATTTATGCTGTACACCTGCCAATTAATATTTAAAGAAAAAAACAAAACATTTTTTATGTTGTAAATACATTATATATCACTCATTGGATATAAAAATAGTGAAAAGTGTCTGAGTGCTTTCAAGATTTTTAAAACAGCAGATGAGAAATAAGTATGTTCTTAGTGTGTTCACACTGCTTCTTGTTCGCACAAGCCCTAGTACTGGTAATGCGAAATATTTTGCGTTCATACATGTTCATGTTCCAGAAGAATTTACATTCTCTTCTCTCTTAACGAGTTTTTATTGTAAGTAAACAAAATTGACTTTATTTCTTTTTCTTTGTGTGTTTAAATCCTCTAGCAGATCCATGACCAAAGCAAATCGTAGAAGGGACCCTGAAGAAAAGAGAAAAAATAAAATAAATGAATTATATATATATATATATATATATATATATATATATATATACACACACACATATACACACACATATACACACACACACACATACACTAATAGGTTATATAATTTACACAAATTTAAAGAACATAAACTATTAATTATAACATGGAAGCTATAAATTACTTCCAATTTAAAAACAATATATTTGTGATCCAACTGCTGGACTGAAAAAAGAAAAACAGATTTGTTGAATAGACAGATATTCTCATGATTCAAATAGAGTAGGCAGTTTAAAAAAAAAAAAAACTTAAAATAGTAGAATGCCAATTTAATAAAGCCTTGAGGTGGAAATGGTCACTTTAGGAGTATGTGGATCAAACTTTAGCTGAAAATAAGCGCACAAGCAGGAAATTACAGTTTTGATGGCTTAGTCATGGGCCACTCGATTTTAACCCCTTCACAATGTTTACTCTAAGGGGTTAAATATAGCGTCAAGCGGAAAGCAGAGTGACTGCACGATCAATGAATGCCTCCTGGAGTGAGGCACGTAGTAACAGCGCATCTTGCCCATTTGGCGAGACCCACGCAATTATAGGGCTAAAAACCCCTTAAAGGACATCCAATGTACAGGGTATGTGCGTGTTGTAAAGGGGTAAGAGGTATAGTATATCCTACATCATAAACTTTGTGATCCTAATTCTGCCATGTTTCAGCATTGTATTCATGTAGATAACTATAAATGTACCCTTCTGGATCAAACATTTTCATGATCACATCCTAAAAGGGCCATTAGTCCAAAAATTACATGATCTAATCTGTTAGAGCATGTCATTTTAAGACTATAGAACCCTCGACCCTGCAGCACATCTGAGTCATGTGACCCACGTTTTCCACTCAGGACTAGTAGTGCACCGCGAGTCCTAACCTGTCTTTCTACTGTGTTTAACCCATTTGCAGGGGTTAAACACACAGTACTGCAGGGTCGATATCTAATGGTTTAGATTAAGAGCATGTCAATTTTCAACTATAATGGCCCTTTAAGTGGTTGAACAAAGTTGTACATATTTTAAATCTCCACGTTTGAAAGAATTATCAGCCATCTTGTTCTGATCTTTTGATCTGTCCATTATTTTTTTAATTATAGCCTAGCTTGCTCTTTTTTCATGCAAAATTGGGTGGGGACATGCTTTCTTACAAATTTGTTGAAGTTTGATACAACTGGAATCAATGAAAATGTGATGCTGTAAGAAACACAAATCGCTCCTATTTAGGTATCATTACCTATTTTTGTTCTGAGGATTAGATGATATTCTAGCACTTCCTGCGCTGTAGTTTTCTGTAGATCCTTGATTTCCTTGAGAAGAACAGGTCTCCATGGATTCCACTACAAGGCCATCTCCAGACACAACTTCCATAGCCACGGGCACATTTTTTATTGGGCTCCTTTGTTTGGGTTTACTGTGTAAAACAAGACATGGGATTAGAATTCCAAAGGAACGTGTATCAAAAGTTTGCTGCAGAAAACGTGAAAAACCATGTTTAGCCTTGCGGGAAAAATTATCAAAGAAAATGGTCTGTCCCTGCGAGTGGCGAACTGTCACCCATAGAAATGACAGCTCTCTGCTATGTAAAAGTTTGTAATGGAGGACAAAGTACAAAGGGACAACCCAGCATATGTTTAACTTAACATATGTTTAAACTTTAATATTATCCGTAATATAAATCAATATACGCTGTTTTCAGTGCACTGCACCTTAAATTTGCTGTTATTTTCATATGCATAGGTTTTCCTTTCAGAATAATTTGTGTTTTTAGTATTTTGATAAAAGCTTGTCACCTTTTAATAAGTGAGGAAAAACAGTGAGACCTAAACCGACTCAAATATCACTGCTTTTTCTTGCAAATTAAAAAGGTGGCAAGCTTTTATCAAAATACTAAAAACACGCTGGGATTTGAGAGACAATTTCATACACGCCCAACTTCAGTCCATTTTACGTTTTAAAAAAACAATTACGTTTTGTATTTTGTACTTATAAGTACGAATTTCGAAGTGATTTTTGCACATGCAGTGCACTCAAATTACGATGTATTCATATGTAATTTACATACAGATGTCAAACCTTTTGATAAAATACGATTTTTGATTAACAGTTTTGTTACAATATTTGATGCACCTTAACAATACAACTTTGTTCCTGTGTATTTTTGTGTGAATGGTTCTATAATTCATTTTTTATGATTTTTAAAATTACGATTTTCATTCTGCACTTTTGTAATGAACGCATCTCCTTCCCAAACGAATATTCAGTATACACCCTGTTTTTAGCTTTAAAGAATTCCACCAGGGTAATTGAAGAACGTATAGAATGTCACCAGCCCAGAGATCATAGCCATTCAGTGCCATAAAACACATGTAGGTATATTTCTGTGTGCCGTGATATTGATCCTTCAGCAACCAGATAGAGAATGTTTGTAGCGTTATTAGCGGTATATCTGTGTGGCTAAGACACTTTCACAAGGTTTTACAATAGGCAATTTCACAATCTAATATTTGAGGTCTGATTCTCTAAAGCTCTCTGGTCTGGTGAGATGATTTAAAAATTATCATCAGTACTACAGGGTCTCTCAAATAATTTTATAAAACGCACATTGCTCGAGAGCTGTTTATCTTGCTATGCAGGGTTCTGCATTACACTATAATGCTTAAAGTAAAGGTAAATTTAAATGATAAAGTGCCCGGTTTTTAAAAATCTGATTAAAAACAGGGGCACTTTAATTAATCAAAATTTACATTTCACTTGTATTGTGAAAATACCTTTTCTTCTTGACAGCCGCTGCATCGCTTCCTCGCCCGTCGCAAAGCCTCTTCCCGGTCTAAATTGAGGAATCCGGCTTCCTCCAATCACGGTGTTGAATCAGACACTGATTCCCCCGGGGGAAGCCTTAATTGGAGGATGACCGATCCGTCTGTCTGACGTATGAAGAGGCTTGCAACGACCGGGGGAAGCGATGCAGCGGCTGTCAAGATTAAAAGTTAAAGGGACAGTCTAGGCAAAAATAAATTTTCATGATTCAGATAGAGCATGTAATTTTAAACAACAATCACCAATTTTGCTTTGTTCTCTTGGTATTCTTAGTTGAAAGCTTAACCTAGGAGGTTCATATGCTAATTTCTTAGACCTTGAAGGCCACCTCTTTTCAGAATGCATTTTAACAGTTTTTCGCCACTAGAGGGTGTTAGTTCACATATTTCATATAGATAACACTGTGCTTGTGCACGTGAAGTTATCTGGGAGCAGGCACTGATTGGCTAAACTGCAAGTCTGTCAAAGGAACTGAAATAAAGGGGCAGTTTGCAGAGGCTTAGATAAAAGATACACAGAGGTTAAAAGTATATTATTATAACTATGTTGGTTATGCAAAACTGGGGAATGGGTAATAAATGGATTATCTATCTTTTAAAACAATAAAAATTCTGGTGTAGACTGTCCCTTTAAATATTTTCACAACACAAGTGAAATGTAAATTTTGATGAATTAAAGTGCCCCTGTTTTTAATCAGATTTTTAAAAACCGGGCACTTTATCATCTAAATGTAACTTCACTTTAAAAACAACATCAAAGATTTTGTGTGATCTCTCTCCATGTCGATAAGTTTTTGGTCATCGGTCCTTGGGGACACAGTCCACGGTCTATTTAGATTTTTTTTTATTGGCCTCCCCTCCACTAAACCACTAAATTTAACTTCTGATACAAACATTTTCTCTAATGCAATGTAACATACTAGGGGTTACGTTTAGACACCCTTTATACAGCCTACCCCAAATTACAAAAAAAAATCTATATTTTTGTGTCAAAAGAATGAGTGGTATAAGCATATCTGCATTCTTTAATCAAACTTATATACATAACAATAACAACAAACTTCTTCACGAGTGGTTTCATTGTATATACCCTAATAAATCCTGTATATGAACCTTTTAAAAATGCAGAATGTATCCAATTCTCATGTAACAATATTACAAGTTTTTCTTACCATTGTTGTTTCTTGGGCTTGTCAAAGCGAAAATCTGATGGATAGAGGTGAATTTTAATCAAGTGGTCTTTCCGATCGGCACTAGTTTTGAACCTCTCCTGACATCCCTCCACCAAACACTGATACTGTAAGAAATTATATATAGCAAACAAAGTAAAAAAGGCTTTTACATAAGGCATAGTAATGGTTGTGTCAATATCTCAGTTACAAACAAATATATCTTGTATTTAAAACAGATCTACTTATGTGCACCCATCAGTGGGATCTTCAGAAGTTTTTTTTTTCAGTAATGCATTTAATTTTTACTTTACTGTTCCTTTAAAAGGATTATTAATTAATTAGTAATAAATTAAAAAGGGACAGTCTTTACTGGACAAACACTTTTTGATTTACCACCAACCTGCCTCTCGCATCATATTCAACTTCTTAAAACTCTGTGGATTGTACTGAATATTTAAAATCTTATGCATTGCTTTGCCAGTAGATATGGCCGCCTAACTCCTCCTATCATGTAGATCTCCAGCCAACCGCAAGCAAATTGAGTTAGCCACTTACATTATGTCATTGTCTAAACAAGCATGAGTGTAAGGGAACGAAAAAAATAAAAATACATTTGGAGGAGGGGGGGGGGGAAGAGAAGTTAGGTGGCCATATCTACTTGCAAAATCTGCATAAGATTTTAAATATTCAGTACAATCTTTAATTTCATTTTAGCGCCTCTGATTGACCCCAGCAGAGAAAGGAAACAAAATTCTCAAGGGGTGCTCTGAAATAGTTCAACCTTCCAAATTTGCTAATATCGTACATATACTGTGCATACATTTTTGCAGCCATTAGGAACACCAATGTTACAGAAGGAAATCCCAATAGATTGTGTTAGTTGTTTCATCAAGTAAAATATCACAATGGTGACACTGATATTGCTGCTGCAAACTAGGGAAAATATGTGCTGTTCTCTGACACAGCCAGGTCAAAGAAATGTTTGCACAGTAAACTCCTAAATGGATCATGGAAAGTAACTATTTTCTATCAAACATGTGAAACATGCCTGGAAAAGGGACATTAACCCCTTAGTGACCAGACAGTTTTTAAATTTTCTTACCGTTAAGGACCAGGGCTGTTTTTACATTTCTGCAGTGTTTGTGTTTAGCTGTATTTTTTTCTCATTTACTGTACCCACAGTACATCATATACAGTTTTTCTCGCCATTAAATGGACTTTCTAAAGATACCATTATTTTTATCATATCATATAATTTACTAAAAATAAAATAAAAATATGATGAATAAATTGAAAAAACACCACCACACTTTTTCTAACTTTGACTACCCAAATCTGTTACACATCTACAACCACCAAAAAAACACCCATTCTAAATAGTTTCTAAATTTTGTCCTGAGTTTAGAGATACCCAATGTTTACCTCCTTAACCCCTTAAAGGACCAGGCATTTCAGACTAAAACTTCACAAGACCAGAGTATTTTTTATCATTTTTGCTATCACTCCATTTAAACAGAAATAGAGCCTTTTTTATATTTACCAATCAAAACTATATATATTTTTTAGTAGAAAACTCAAAGTATTGATCTAGGCTAGGGCTGCACAATTAATCGCAAATGCGGTTTTAAACCGCGATTAATCGCCACCATTTTAAAACCGCGAAAGTATGTGATTTTTTAAATAAAAAAATCTTCAGATGTGTCTCTACTGCATTGATTTTTATGCGATTTCTTGCAAACCAGCTCCATCTAGTGGTTGCTTTTAGCAAACATTTGTAAAATGGCTGATTTACTTTCACTTTCTGTTTATGTTCTCAGTAGCAGCCAATCAATCTATAGAAGTCTAAAAGCAGAGCCCATGCAGGAGACTGAAGAGGAGAGAAAGCCACTTACTTATAATTCCACCTAGGGACGTCTGCAGTCTGAAACTTAGGGTATGTAATCATTATGGAACCTCCCACACAATATCCTGCTATATGCCTGTATTGGATTCCTGCATAGGAGCAGGGCTCATTATCAGTCAAGATAAAATGTTTAAAAAAATAATAAATATATATATATATATATATATATATATATATATATATATATATATATATATATACATATACATATATATATATATATATATATATATATACACACATATATACACACATATATATATATATATATACACACACACACACAAACTGTGTATTGGATTGTGTGTATATATATATATATATATATATATATATATATATATATATATATATATACACATATATATATACACACAAACTGTGTATTGGATTGTATATATATATATATATATATATATATATATATATATATATATATATATACATGGTTTGTATTTTTATGCTCCCAGAGTGTATTGGACATTGAGAAACATGCACATAAAGATTCTATAGTGTTAAATAAACTTTTTATTGAAAAATTAAGGTGTTATAGTAATTTTTAAGAAAATCCCCATATTGCCCAGCCCTAATCTAGGCCCATTTTGGTATATTTCATGCTACATTTCACTGCCAAATACGATCAAATAAAAAAAAAAATCGTTCACTTTTTCACAAACTTTAGGTTTCTCACTGAAAATATTTACAAACAGCTAGTGCAATCAAAGTCTGGGATTCCCTTTGTTCAAAAATAGCAGACATATATTGATTTGGCATTGCTTTTTAGTAATTAGAATCCCGCTAATTGCAGCTGCGCACCACACTTATTATTCCCAGCAGTGAAGGGGTTAATTTTAGCTTTAGCGTATAGATTACCCTCCCACCTGACACTTCCCATCCCCATCCCGATCCCTCCCTGATCCCTCTCAAACAGCTCTCTTCCATCCCCCACATCCCAGTGGTCACCCCCATCTTAAGTACTTGCATAAAGTCTGCCAGTATGAAAATATAAGGCTTTTTTGTTTAATAATATATATATATTTTCTATTTTCAGCAGTGTATTATCCACCCTTACCCCCCCAACCAGCTTTTGTAACCTCCCCCCTCTACCTATTAGCTGCCAACTGTCTGCCAGTACCCAGTTTGAAGTAATTTATACTTATTTTTTATTTAAAAAAAAACAAAAACACAATATACATTTTTTTTCTACCCTTCCAGATTGCTTCCCCCCCCTCTATACCCTTTCCACTATAGGAGCACCCTCTCCCGCTCTACATATTTTTTTTCTGCAATGTAGCGGTCTCACCCGCTACGCCCCCCCTCCAGTGATAGACCGTCCACCCGCCTCCCTCCTAACCCTCCCACCCACGATCGGCACCATTGCTGTCCGATGCAGAGAGGCCCTCCGGCAGGTATTGCAAAATGCCTCAATATTGAGGCATTGTGGCAATACACTAAGAAGGGCTGACACGATCACCAGCGCTTGTTTTACCGGATGACGTGGCAGGTACGTCCATGATCACTAACTGACAGTTTTTGCATGACGTACCTGGCACGTCATTGGTCCTTAAGGGGTTAAAGTCAAAATGAATTCAGATAGAACATGCAATTAAAAAAACAAACTTTCCAATTCACTTCCATTGTCAAAATATGTACAATCTTTTTATATGCACTTTCTGAGCTACCAGCTCCTACTGTGTATGTGTTTTGTGATTGGCTGATGGCTGCCACATAATACGGGGGAGGAAAAATGGAATTTGCTTTGAAACTCTAAGTGCTATTGCATTGTCTTTTTATTATGTATTTGTCGATTATGCAATTCTACTGTATATAATGGTCCTTTAAAGGGACAGTCAAGTACAAAAAAAAACTTTCATGATTCAGATACGGCATGTAATTTTAAACAACTTTCCAATTTACTTTTATCACCAATTTTGCTTTGTTCCCTTAGTATTCATAGTTGAAAGCTAAACCTAGGAATGCCCATATGATAATTTCTAAGCCCTTGAAAGCCTCCTCTTGTCACATGCTTTTTTATTTTATTTTCACAACAGGGGAGAGCTAGTTCATGTAAGACATATAGATAACATTGTGATCATGCCCGTGGCTTGTGGCAGACACTGCACTAATTGGCTAAAATTAAAGTCAATAGATAATAAAAAAATTCATGTGATCAGGGGGCTGTCAGAAGAGGCTTAGATACAAGGTAATCACAGAGGTAAAAAGTATATTGATATAACAGTGTTGGTTATGCAAAACTGGGGAATGGGTAATAAAGGGATTATTTAACTTTTTAAACAACACAAATTCTGGTGTTGACTGTCTCTTAAAGTATATTTGTTGTGTGTATTGCATATTGCAGTATCCATGCTTGCTTGCTCATAGGGCCACCCATAACTTTATTGGTAGGCAGAGATAATGTTCCAAAAGCCACTCCCAACATACATGATTAAACCAATTACCATGTTGGCTTTCTCTGCCATGATTTGGAAAAGCGAATCATGCCACTCAAGGATGTGAATGTCAAGGAGTCTGACGGACGGGAAGGAACGTTTGCAGGAAGCGCACACATTTCTATGGAGTGTGTTATAATGATGCTCGTATGACTCAAGGGTGTCAAAGACCTGAGAGCAGCCTGCCGTTTGGCACTGGAATTCTGCCACCCTTCAAAAAAGGAAGAAACACACAAAAAATGTACTAAGTTTATCAGATGACCGACAAAGCAAAGCTACAGTGCCTGATGAGGAATAATATTCTATAAATAAATTGTTAAAAACTAGATTTAGCCACTAATGTTATAGGAATAGTCTAGTCAACATTAAACTTTCATGATTCAGATAGAGCAGGTAATTTTAAGCAAATTCCTAATTAACTCCTATTATCAATTTTTCTTCGCTCTCTTGGTATCTTTATTTGAAAAAGCAAGAATATAAGCTAAGGAGCCGGCCTATTTTTGGTTGAGCGTCTGATGATTGGTGTCTAAATGTAGCCACCAATCAGCAAGCGCCACCCAGGTTCTGAACCAAAAATGGGCCGGCTCCTTAGCTTACATTCAAATAAAGATAGCAAGAGAACGAAAAAAAATTGATAATAGGAGTTCATTAGAAAGTTGCTTAAAATTGCTTGCTCTATCTGAATCATGAAAATTTTGACTAGACTAGTCCTTTAAACTAAAAAATACAATATTGTCGATCACGTAGCGTTTTAAGTCCACACTTGGCGTGTCCGTGGAGTCACAGGTCATCTGATGCGTTTCGGCCAATGGCCATACTCATAACTATGAGTTTACATAGGAACTTGTCTAATACGCTCCTCAGTATACACAAAGTCAGTATTTATTACTTAAGGACATTTCAGCCAAGGATACATAGCAATAAGAATAGGTATATGTTTTGTGCAAATGTATTTGTCTTATGTGTTCTATTATGGCTTAGTCTCTCCTGGATTGTTTCTGCACTTCATCTATAACCAATTAGCTTCTTTTTTATTTGATATTGGCACAAAAGCATCATGATTCACTAATTTTTCAGTATATATTTTAGCTAGGACATTACAGTAAAGTCCAGGTTAAATGTTCATGATTCAGATAGAAAATGCAATTTTAAACAAATGTTATGTTTACTTCTATTATAAAAATTCTCTTTTTTTAAAAGCTACCTAGGAAGGCTCAGGAGCAATACACTACTGGGAGCTAGCTGAGCACATCAGGTGAGCCAATGACAAGACGCTTGTGTGTGCAGCCACCAATCACCAGCTAGCTCCCAGTAGTGCGTTGCTGTTCCTGAACCTACCTAGGTATGCTTTTAAAAAAATAGAACAAAGCAAATTTGAGAATATAAGTAAATTTGAAAGTTTTATGCTCTGTCTGAATCATAAAAGTTTCATTTTGATTTTACTGTTAAAATTGTGGCTTACCATAGTCTTTTCTTGGCCACTGAGTGCAGGTTTCTTCTCTAAGGTTGTATATATTGTACTGGTTACCAATTAACCCTACCAAAATTGGGGTTAGTGAGTCCATATAATATTTTTTTTTTTCTAAACAGATCATATTCATATGAACTCCAATAATATTTGTTAACTTTTGTGTGCAAATATATTTGATAAATATTCTATAAATTATAGATAGAGCTTGACACTTTCTGAAAAACATTATTTATGATTTATAATAATGCAAATTTAAGCTGTTTAAGTTAACCCCTTAATGACCGCGACCTGTACGCCGCTGGTCATTAAGGGATTGACTGGGTATAATAGCCCAGAAAGACCGCTCAATTAGACCCTCCCTCCTGCAGGCTTGCTAATGTCCAGGGTATGTTGCTGGTCATTAAGGGATTAAAATCCTTACTTGGGTTTTTCTTGCACTTCTCCAAGGTTTGTCAGCATATCTTGGAGATACAAATGCCGGTGCACATCTCCATCCTACAATATAAAGCAAATGATAAAATACAGAAGATTAACCTTAATACTGGTAGGTTAGTTTACAGATTTATGTGAGAGCCCCAAGTTTCTAAACACTGAGAATCTTGTTGAATAGAATTTAAACTGAGGCACAAAGGCTTAACACGGTGAAGGCTAAATTGAAACAAACATTAAAGGGACATTGTGCTCTAACATTTTCTCCCTCTTTAATGTGTTCACAATGGTTCATTTTACCTGTTGGATTGAATGCAATTGTTTGCAAACCGCTACTTTACCATTATTTGTTATTTGAGATTTCTACTTTTATCTGTTGTATCCCCATTTAAACTGAAAATATGAGTAACAAATGTTTTCTCTGTATAAAAGCTTTGTGAATAGAAGATAATAGCACTAATTAACCTCCTAGTGAGGGGTATGAGGGATAGATTTTGTATGTGAAATAGCTGCTTGTGTTTATTCAACCTCCAGCTATAATTAGTATTTTAATATCTAACATAAATAACATTAGCAGGTCTGCTTAACTTGGAGGTTAAGTCCATTGTTATGGACATGTCCCAGGCGAAGGTCTAAATGGAAAAAACCCTGCTATTTCAAATGTAAAAATAAATATGAAGGAACAATTTCCTGTATACTTACTGCAGATCATTAAATGTTACAAGTCATTTGGAACACATTAATGAAAAAGAAATGTATAGTGCAGCGTCCCTTTAAGGTAGGGACTTATCTTTGGTTTGGGCTCCCAGGGGGTCTTGCACATGGGTCTTCTTTAGATGCTAAACAGCGATGCTGGAAGTGTCTAGTGCTAAGGATGAGGGGGTTACAGAAAGTGCATCCTTAGAAACAACGTTACCTCAGGGGTTAATATAGAGGGTACCTTTGTTTGGCTAACCTTGGATGTGAGGGAGGGGTCACAAAAATAGTCCATTTGTAAAATTATAAGATCTGGGGAATTATTATAGATTCTGCACATTTGACTATAAGGGGTATGTGTAGAAATGAGTCATTTCTCAACAGATCATACACTTCTATACTGCAGTTCACAGGTCCAAGGTCACTCAAGACAGTATTTTTTGCAGGTAAAGTGATATGAAACAGTGCTCTTTAAGTATAAAAAAAATAATAATAATTATATATATATATATATATATAAATATATATATATATATATATATACACACACACACACAGGTGGCCCTCGTTTTGCACCATTTCAGAATAACGCCCTTTTTTAAGTCATGTGACTGCTATTGAAAAGCAGTGCATTGATTAAAATAAGGGCAGGCTAGTAGGTGGAGCTGTGTTACAGCAAATATATGCAAGCCAAGCAGGCTGAAATTAATCAGTGTAACCAGACCTGAGCTATGGAGCAACTTTCAAAGGAACAAGATCTAGCAGCCACTTCCCTTTTATCTTCCTGCCCAGCTGCTTGAAGGTCAGGGTGCCTATAAATCAGTCCAGACTGCAATGCATAGAATAGCTGCAGACCCGATATTATCTAACATGCTAACAATGCAGAGAACTGTTTGCAGAAAAATGCAAGTAAAAAATGTTTTTGTTTATTAAACTTAGTTTGATTATACATTATATATTGTGTGATTGTTTTATTAGGTTTATAATGCTGTTTAGCAAATGTTTTTGTTCATTAAACTTAGTTTGATTATACATTATATATTGTGTGATTATTTTATTAGGTTTATAATGCTGTTTAGCATTTAAAGTCTTCATTTCAAAGCTTAAAAATAATGTATTAGGTGTTATTCATGTTAATTTTGAGAGGGGCTTGGAACCTAACTCCCTCACTTCCCATTGACTTACATTATAAACTGGGTTTCAATTTACAACTATTCCTTCTATAACCTAACCCCGGTGTAAACTGAGGGATATATATATATATATATATATATATACAGTATATATATATGTGTGTGTGTGTGTTAAATTAAACAAAAAGAAACAGACTGTATTAAAAAAAAGCAAACAACTTACTTGTTTTCTTGCAAAATGAGAACTTAAAAATCCTCAGTGTCCCTGCCTACAGCTAGATAAGTGATTAGACATAGAGACAGTCTACCCAAAAAGTGTTATTGTTTAAAAAGATATATAATCCCTTTATTACCCATTCCCCAGTTTTCCATAACTAACACTGTTATATTAATATTCTTTTTACCTCAGTGATTACTGTTTATCTAAGCCTCTGCAGACTGCCCTCTTATCTCAGTGCTATATACAAATTTGCATTTTAGCCAATTAGTGCTGTTTTATAAATAAATCCATGGGATTGAGCACAATGTTATATATATGGCACACATAACTAGCCCTGTCTGGCATGGAAAAAAAACCTGTTTATATTCAGAACTGCCATTTTGTACTTAAATAGGGAATTTACCAGTGTTCATAGTTTATGTTTCAAACTGTCACCTACTCTTCTCAAAGCAATTATCAAAATCCTCAAACCTGAGATCTGAGGCTAAAGTCCCAATAAAAGCCTACCCATGATAGTCTATTTATTATTGTTAAATTTATATCCAACTTGAAGCTGCCAGTTCCCATTGTTTTGCACATTTCCACTTAAGAAATATACATTTCTAACTAAAAACTAAAAAATATTAAATGTATACATACACCACTGCAAGATGGTTTGTAATATCACTTCCCCACACCAGATCTTTCAACATCATCCAGGACATAATGTCACAGAAATATTCATTGTAAGATGAGTGGGGTGGGGATTCTTTCACAACTTTCTAACCTTTGCATTTTGTCTTGTTTTTAAAGATAATGATAGTTGCCACTGCTGATTGATTGGCTCGGGACTAGAAGTGCTCTGAAGGGGGTTAAACACATAACATTAGAGTGTATCATTTTTCCACTACAATGGGCATTGCAATTCCTGTAAATTGTTTTAGTAGACATAGCTTGACCCTGCATCATATTACTCATTTATTGCTTGATCAGTGCAGGAGCTCATACATCTATCACTAACATGCTCGAGAGGCTTTACAAGGAATATATCCCTGGACAGCAAACAATTTTATGTTACTCTGAGTTTAACCCCTTATCCCTAGAAACACAAACACTGCGATACGGATGGAAGCCCACACTTGAGCCCCCAAACCAAGTTTTGCAGTAAAATAAAGATGCATGGGCAAGTAAACAGTTTAGAACTGTAAACTCAGCCTATGCATACTCAGACATCTCAACTCTCCCTGAAGTTTAGGGAGTCTCCCTGGTGCCAGCAAATGGAATGCAATCTCCCTGAAACTCCAAACACCATGATCCAATGTGGCCCAAATACGGAAAAGTGTTTCTTTAATTAATGCCTTTTAGTTGCTGGGACGTTATAGAACCCTTAAAGCATCAGTAACCATAAAGCCCCCACTGATTTTAATCAAATAAAACACAAATACCACCTTATTTACTGCACGTAATTGAACTTCGTATTCTAAAATAGCATTCAACAAGCGTACGATCACTTTTTTTATGTGACTTTAGTGGGAAGCTACTTTAATGATAAGTCCCTATCTTATTTAGGGTTTCAAGGTGTCCAATATATAACAGCGCAGTACCAGGTGAAGCCACCTCCTTGAAATGAGCTTTTGCAGGTTGGGATGTCTGCATACTTATACACCATCATGGCTCCTACACAAACACATGAGCAGTCAGACCATTACACAGAGAAAAACTGTATAGTGGAACTCAGACTCACTTCAAAAAAGTCATGTTCCCTGGTAAAGCAAACCCTGCGCGGTGTAAAAGTAAAAACATTCGTTGTATCCACTCTTCTTTCCACTGGAAGCACGGGTAGAACAACTAAGTTCAGCCCCGTAGGATCAGTCAGCAATTTAAACAACTCAAGAGACGCCATCTCTACCACACACTCAGTACCACAAGTACCCCGGATATAATGTGTCAAACCAGATATTAGAGATCCACATGGCTATTTATTTTTAGAGTTTGTACTTCCGGTATCTTTGCGTTCCACTACTTCCGACTTCCGTTATAATTTGCGGATCACGTCTCGTTATGATGTTAGCTTTCCATACTTTCTAACCTAGACAGCTGCGCGTGTTGTCATGGATACCCCGCCCAGTATTCAATGTCCCTGATCATTTTCCGGATGTAGTGGTTCTAGAGAGGCCTCTGTGCCCGTCATGCAGCCCTCGAGCCTTCTGTGACAGGTGAGTCCTTTCGTAGTTTGACAGCGCTGGCTACTTTATGGGAGGACTCAAAGCTCGTTTTTTTATTTGCTGGCAGTTAGTGGGTTAATGGTGTAATTTGTACAGGACCATATTCTAACTGTTATTCCTCAAAAGCATGTTTCGTTTTTTTGGTCTTTAAGAATCTACTTGATTGTCCAGCAAAACTATTCATAGACTGTCCTGCTTGGTCATTGCACTCGCCCTCAAAACTGTGTAATGTTCATTCATTTTTATTCTGGTTTTAATGTAATTTATTTCTGAAAATGGTGGTTTGTTTACTGCCCAGAGAGGTGAGGGTGCAACATGCTGCACAGTGATTGATTGGTCAGTACTGAAGCTTTTACATATTTGAACCTTACTGACCACTGCAAGATATTGCTAAAATATCATTCGTGTTCTCCCTAGGACCTATTTATGGACACACCACAAGGCTGATCTTGCTGACTACCAGGCTACTATTAAAGGGATATATAACCCCAAAATATATTTTGTGATACATTTTAAAAACATGTTTACATTTTGCTTCTATAATCAAATTTGCTTTGTTCCCATATTATTTTTGTTATTGAATAGATACCCTAGGTAGATGTGTGGAGCACTATATTGCAGGAATAGTGCTGCTATCTAGTGCTCTTCCAAATGGATGACATTCTTGCAAAACTGTTGCCATATAGTGCCCCAGAGACGTGCAGGCTCCTGAGCTTACTTCCCTGCTTTTCAAAAAAGGATACAAAGTGAACTAGGAACATTTTATAATTTAAGTAAATTAGAAAGTTGTTTAAATTTGCATGTTCTATTTTAAAGGGACATGAAACTCATTTTTTTTCTTTTATGATTTCGATAGAGCATGTCAATTTTAAACAATTTTCCAATTTACTTCCGTTGTCTAATTTGTTTTATTCTCTTTATACCCTTTGTTGAAAAGGATACCTAGGTATAATCAGGAGCTGTTGATTGGTGGCTGCACATAAATGCCTCATCTTATTGGCTCCACCCGTGCGATCAGCTAGCTCCCAGTGCTCCATTGCTACTTCTTCAACAAAGGATACCAAGAAGATGAAACAATTTATATAATACAAGTATATTGCAAAGTTGTTTAAAATTGCATGCTTTGTCAAAGTCATTAGAGAATAATTTTGGGTTTCATGTCCCTTTAATCACAAATGAAAAATGTGTGGATTTCTGACCCTTTAATCTAAAATTAGCTAATATTTTTTTTAATATTTTCTGTACAAATTATCATTAAATTAATCTGTCTTAAATTGTGCAATTAATTAGTGCTTTGGATAGCTTAAACAGACACTGAACCCAAATGTTTTCTTTCATGATTCAGATAGCGCATGCAATTTTAAGCAACTTTCTAATTTGCTCATATTATCAATTTTTCTTAATTCTCTTGGTATCTTTATTTGAAAAGCAAGAATGTAACTTTAGAAGACAGCCCATTTTTGCTTCACAACCTGGGTTGTGCTTGCTTGATTGGTGGCTAATGCACCCACCATTAAACAAGTACTGTCCAGAGGTCTGAACCAAAAACTGGATGGCTCCTTAGCTTAGATGCCTTCTTTTTCAAATAAAGATAGCAAGAGAACGAAGACAAATTGATAATAGGAGTAAATTAGAAAGTTGCTTAAAATTGCATGCTCTATCTGAATCATGAAAGATTTTATTTTGGGTTTAGTGTCCCTTTAAGTGACATTTATAAGTAAGAGAAAATGTTATGATATTGCAAACTATTTCACTGCCCCCCCAGTTACTTCATAACACCCCTGGCTGGTAAAAGTTTATGTGGAGAAAACTGTACAATACATATGTTTAAAAAAAAAAGACTTTAGTATTCCTTTAAAGGGCCATAATAGTTGAAAAATTGTATGCTCTAATTTGCTAGAGCATATCATTTTAAGACTATTAACCCAGCACTACTGTGTGTCTAACCCCTGTGAAGCGTCCAGAGTGGAAATTGCAGCTGAGTTAATCAACAGCTCTAGTTCCACATTGAAGTCATGCTCCGTGCTCTGCAGGTCCCTAGCAGTACTTCTACTGTGTGTTTAACCCCTTTGTGAGTAGTGAAGGGTCAATAGTCTTTAAGCGATGGTAAATCCAAGCGTTTAACAAACGCTAGGATTTACCATCACTAAAAATCAAGGGGAGTTTAAGTGATAAGATCTAAAAAAAAATAGGGTGCTAAACTCGCCCTTTCTGTGCCGTTGCACAGCTCTAAACTCAGCGGCGCAGGCTGATCACGGCACATCAGTCTCCTTCAATAAGGTGACGTTTGCACCTCTGAACCAATAGCTGTGCGTGTCAACTGACAGGTTTCTGTATGCAGAAAGATCGATGTGCCGTGGGCTGCCGGAGCCGCTAAGTTTAGTGCCCTATTTTTTAGATCTCATCACTTAAATGCTCCTTGATTTTTACTGATGTTAAATCCTAGTATTTTTTAAATGCCTGGATTTACCATCACTTTAAATATATATTCTACGAATTAATGCAAGTCATTATATATTATGGCTGGGCTATATGTGGGGGTGGAATCGCAATTTTCTTATAAATGACTATAACGCCTTAATTTTGCACACGTGAACTGGTGTTACTGTAGCATGAGAGTGGCCCATCGGAATTTAGCAGCGACACGACACCAGCTTTTTCATTACAGGCGGTGCTGTGGGATGGATCGTGATACTTCCTGTTCTGTAACTACAGTTCCTGTGAGCCCCACATCTTCATATCTAAGGAAAAATATTAACTTGTTCTAATGTTTAAAATGCACTGAGGTCCCTGGGAGGCAGCTTAGAAAATACTATTTCAAATTAAAACACAGTGCATAATAAAGCGGTACTTTATTAGAGTTTTAGCCTCTCAGCTAAAACAGGAAGTATCATGATCCCACCGCCTGTAATGAAAAAGTCGGTGTCTGTGCTAAATTCTGATGGGCCACTCTCATGCTACAGTAACACCAGTCCACCAATCACATGCTGGAGACACCTCCTTCCCAGTCTATGTCCCGCCCCTCCTCCCCAGGACCATCCCAGGAACGCTGACTGCTCAGAGGGAGAGACACGTCATATGTGCGAGTGATGTCACTTCTGGGCGGGGCTAAAAATTGCGTACTCTTGCGGTTTTTAAACCACTGCGATTAATCGAGGTTTAAAACCACAACCACAATTAATCGTGCAGCCCTAACAATATATATATATATATAGAACCAAGGTGTATAGTATATGCACTTCCACCAACAAAACTCCAACTTGCCAGGGTGCTGTAATAAGGAATGTAGGTTTTTAAAGGATAAAGCACTCACTGGACTGTAGACATCAGTGACATATCTGAGGTCACGTCGTCAGAGGAAGGGACGCTGTTGGTCCCGAAACGTCACACAATAAAGTTTGGATTTGTCACTGATGTCTACAGTCCAGTGAGTGCTTTATCCTTTAAAAAAAAAAATATATATATATATATAGATCAGTTTTTATGGTATTTACAGTACATATACATTTTGTGTGTTTTAATGTATTTTCGGTACCTAATTATTTTCTGTCACAAGTATCACATCAGTGCTTTTGTAGGTTCTTTGCATATTTATTTCTGGGCATACTACTGTCACGTACAATCATAACTCTTTGTTCCAGTATTGTTTTATTTATGGGACATTTTTTTAATGAAATATGTAAATACTGTTATAGGCTCATCTCATTTGTCCCAGTTTGTGAATTATTTTCTAGTAAGTATGTTTTTTAGACATTGTATTATTTTTGTAGTCCCACTTTGTACAAATTCTTGTTTACCTTAGGTTACGTGTTTAAAAGGACATTATAGTGTAAAAACTCGTAGAGCATGAAATAAAATTCTCAAGTGTGTCCTGAAAGCTTGCAGTTGTATTCACTATTAGTTAAGTATTAAAGATATCACCTGTACATCACTTTTATTTTCTTACAAAAGGTTTTTTTTCTTTCTGTGAGCATCTAATTCATCGAGCATGTAATTTTAGCACTAGGGACCCTACAATGCTATATGCTTAAGGCCTGCAAAGGGATTAAACATATAGTTAAAGTAACAATGGGGAACCACAGAGTACTGCTGGTTCCCTTTAAAATACTGTTAAGCCAATAAGCAGCAGTAAACTCTCTCTATGGATTGGCTGTATCCTTTTGAGGACCAGCAGTTCTTTGTGGCTCCTGAGTGATATTTTACCTATATATTTAACTATATATTTAACCCCCTTAATCGCATAGCGCTGGAGGGACACTGGTGCTTAAATGACATGCTGTAACTAATTAGATCATGTCATTTTTGCATTATGTGTCTTTTAATATCACTAGAATTGTATACAAAATTGAAGATGCGGTCTAACAAGTAATCCACGGACTAGCAAGTAAAAATCACTATTAGATACGGAACATTTTATTTTGTTTTGTTGGGCTAAATATTTAACTAATGAATATTTTGTGCAAACCGTTTTCTCTTAACATTATTTTTCGTGCTTTTGTATTTTACTACTGTCCTCATATATTCAGGAATAATTGGGAATTGGTTATACAGTGTAGGTATAATGGATTCTGCCAAATTAATATGCTTTTTTGTTTTGTTTTTCATCCTTATTAGGTCAGTTTGGAATTTATCCCGTCACAAGATATCAAGATGAGTGAGTTTCGGATACATCATGATGTTAATGAGCTCATCAGCCTGCTGCGTGTACATGGTGCAGAGGGAGCCGAGATGTACATCGATCTCCTGCAAAAGAACCGCACTCCTTATGTTACCACCAGTGTCTCTACCCACAGTGCCAAAGTAAGTTTTACTACAACTGACGTGTCATTGTATCAGAACACACACACACATATATATATATATATGTGTGTGTATATATATATGTAATAAATTAAACATGCACAAAAATATGATTTACGTTGTCAAGAAATTATGTTGTTGGTCAGTGGATCTGGCTACTACATTATACAATTAAAAGATAATAGGGGGCGCCCTTAGTGTATAAAGTTGTGGTTAGTACGCAATTGAAACAATGGGTCACTAGGTAGGTTAGTATCCTTGACACTGTTATATCAATATACGCAATAGTGGATAAGATAAGATGAAATGAAAAATAACTTAGAAATCCTCAAAAGGATTGACAATAATAAAACACTGGTATATCAATAGACACAATAATGGATATGTTCTATCAGCAGGCAGTTAAAAATCAGAAGGCATAAAAGTCCTTGGAAGACTTATAGATGGTATCAGTGTGGGTGAATTGGTTGGCACAATCAAGGCAGCTATCTGTAGAGGATCAAGGCCACGATCCAGGGTCAGTAATCTGCAGTAGATAGAAAAAGGACAGAAGCGCCACATTGCCCAATATTGTTGGAAACCATCAGTACAGTGTATGTGATAATTTCACTCACATATGATAGAACACCCCCAGTGGTGTAGATGGAGCAATCTGGGATCAATAGCAGTCACCCAGAAGACTGACCTCCGGTCAGATTGCAGCACATCCGCCGGAGGTCAGTCTTCTGGGTGACTGCTATTGATCCCAGATTACTCCATCTACACCACTAGGGGTGTTCTATCATATGTGAGTGAAATTATCACATACACTCTACTGATTGTTTCCAACAATATTGGGCCGTGTGACGCTTCTGTCCTTTTTGTATCTACTGCTACTACATTATAGTTGAGTGTTTCAGTAACTTTATTAAAGCATTGTATTATACCTTTTAGCAAAGTCACAAAATGTGGTGATGATTTCTTATAGCAAGTAATGTCATGTTCTTGAACAAACTTTATGCATCTGACACAAATTTATTCTCTTTTAAAAGGCTATTATAAAAAGTGAAATCTTTTTATTAAACGAAGAGAAGAAAATAACTTACTGTTAATACTTTTTAATTTGAAGGTTAAAATAGCAGAGTTTTCCAAGACACCAGAAGATTTTCTGAGGAAGTATGAAGAGTTAAAATCTAAGAATACACGTAATCTGGACCCTCTCGTATACTTGCTTTCCAAGCTGACTGAAGATAAGGAGGTAGGGTGAAAATGAATGACAAATTAATAATCATGCATTGATAACATTTGGGTAAAGCCAAGAGGGGTTTGTTGATGCAGAAATTATTTTTCTTCCAGCAGGCGTAGAGCAAGGATAATCTCAATCTTTAATACTAGCTCCTTTTTTTATTCAGATAATATTTGGCTCAAAGTCATATAACTCACAGAGTCCCTCCTAGCTTATAGACACTTAAAGGGACATTAAACACTTTGCGATAGTAATATAAAATGATAAATCGTGTATATGTGTGTGTGTGTGTGTGTGTGTGTATATATATATATATATATATATATATATATATATATATATATATAAAATTAAAAAAAACTCTGCAATATATTGTCATTATGTATTGTGTCCCCCTTTCCTGTAATTCCATTCTGAAATTGTGAGCTTTTCAGTCCCTGTTAGAAATGAAAGTGCAGAACATTGTTATATTTCACACAGCCATTGGCTGCACACTCTAGTGACCTATTTATAACTGTCACTAATTGGCTACAGCAGAGATGGTAACCTAAGTTACAACATGGCAGCTCCCATTGTTTTATAGACACTAAAGTTTTACACTTATTTTATCAATATTTCAATAACTAATTAAACTTTAAAAAATACATCTACCTGTTATTCTCAGACTAATTTTTTTTTTGACTGCATCATTTTATCTAGCATTTATTTTGTTTTTAATGTCCCTTTAAAGGAACACAAAGAGGCAGATTTATCATGGTCCAGATGGACAAGGTTCACAGATTATCTGCTCCCCCTTATTTATTACTGCTCAAGCCGATGCTCTTGTAAAGCAGGGCTTGTCAGTCACCCTGGTAGAGGTTTAGGGAAGAGCGATTTAAACAACTGTACTATAAATATCAATTGAGCAAACCTGCAAGTGATAGGGGCATTGGCGTTTTGATAAATATGCCCGAAGTACTTTTTATATCTCTGGAATATGTATTACCAAATAAGAACTACATAGCAAAAGATTTGCGTAAATATAAACATCAAAGTGTTCTTTGTGTTAGCTTGCGCTTCAATTAGGTAGAGATAAAATAGTATTCTACACTGCTCTGTGCGGTCACAGTGTCCTTTTTTTACAGGATCAGTAAGATGGGAATTAACTGTCTGTTAATTGAAAGTTAAAATGTAATTTTGGTAGCTATTGTAAAGTAGACTTTTCTTTGCAACTTTGATTTAAATAGTGCAAAACTTAATACAAACTTAATGATTAATAACAGGTTTACTTGTTTAGTGTAGATGTTTAGTTTTCACTCACAGGTTAGGATGAATTATTTTTGTCTTTTGAAAGGGTGTAAAACTGAAATAAAACTATTATAAGCATTTTTTTATGACTTTTCCCTGATAAATATAAAATATTAATAATAATATAGACAAAAACATCCCCCATGCACTAAAGAAACAGAGGGCCTTAAAGAGACATGAAATCAAAATTATTATTTTTCATGATTCACAGAGAATATAATTATAAAAAACTTTCCAATTTACTGTTTATTTCTCTTATATAATTTGCTTAATTTTCTTGGTATCATTTGTTGAATAAGCAGCAATGCACTACTGGGAGCTATCTGAACATATTGGTCAGTCAATTACAAGAGGCATATACTGTATGTGCAGCAACCAATCAACAGCTTCTAAGTCTACCTAGGTATCCTTTTTTTTTTTTTACCAAAGTATATAAAGAGAACAAAACAAATTAGAAAATTGAAGTAAATTGGAAAGTTGTTTAAAATCACTTGTTCAATCTGAACCATGAAAGAAAAAAATGGGTTTCATGCCCCTTTTAATGTTCAACGCACAGATAATATGTAACTTGTTTTCTAGAAAATTCATCTACAGAGATTAAATTAAACACCCTTTTCTCATTGCTATTTTATTTCAAGTTGATTAAAGAGAATATATCCTAAATCTAATAGATTATGTTTGAGCGGTTATGGAGAGCTGAGCACACTGATTCCTGTTTAGCAGTATTGAACTTTAAAGGGACTTTTTAGCACCTTGTAATTATAAGATTTTTCTATAGACTTGCAGTAAATACTAGCTAGATGGGATATTTTTAAAATCATTGACTCCTTGTTTGCTGAAATGTTTTTCAATGGCCAAACTACGGTCACTCCTTGCTTGGTTTAGTATTTGTATAGTAACCCTCTTTACAGTTCTCAGATTACAGAATTATCAGGCATTTTGGATGTTAAAGGGACAGTAAACACCAGAATTGTTGTTGTTGTTTAAAAAGGTAGATAATCCCTTTATTACCCATTCCCCAATTTTGCTTAACCAACACAGTTATAATAATATACTTTTTACCTCTGTGATTACCTTGTATCTATGCCTCTGCAAACTGCCCCCTTATTTCAGTTCTTTTGACAGACATGCATTTTTAGCCAATCAGTGCTTGCTCTTAGGAGCTTCACGTGCCGGAGCTCAATGTTATCTATATGAAACACATGAACTAACGCCCTCTAGTGGTGAAAAACTGTCAAAATGCTTTCCGATTAGAGGCAGTCTTCAAGGTCTAAGAAATTAGCACATGAACCTCCTAGATTTAGCTTTCAACTAAGAATACCAAGAGAACAAAGCAAAATTGGTAATAAAAGTAAATTGGAAAATTGTTTAAAATTACATGCCCTATTTAAATCCTGAAAGATTTTTTGTGACTTTACTGTCCCTTTAAGGTTCTACATGTACCTATTTATCTGTTTATATTCAAATCCTTTAGTACAAGTAAAACATTGTCATCAGCTTATGAGTTTCCTATAGTGCTCTGTTACGTTGCAGGATACATGGCAGAAACTCACAGTCTGCTCTGTTGGCAGTAGGGTTGCCACCCAGCCGGTATTTTACCGACACGACCGGTATTTTTAAGGTTTACGTCAATGTAGAAAATGAAGAATAAATATTGAAAGAAAGCCCCGGTCAAAGTGAAACTTCTTCTGAGTGTGATGAATACTAGTTATAAACAAATGAGCTTTTAAAATCAGTCCTATCCGCTTTAGTTTTTGAGTTATGCTGTTCAATTATTTATGCAAATTTATGTTAATTAGCATGGCCGGTATTTTCTTCCAAGAAAGGTGGCAACCCTAGTTGTCAGGAAACCTGGTACTAGGCTAATCTGGTAATTTGCACCCATGTTCTATATTTGCAGACCCTTCAGTACCTGCAGCAGAATGCCAAGGATAGAGCTGAGCTCACCGGCAGTCATGCATCCAGCAGCAGTCTCCATATACCTCCTAGTACATCCAAGATCTCCATGCAGGAGATAGAGGAACTGAGAAGGCAGCTGGGCAGTGTGACCACATCGGCAGCTAGTGGGCCCCAGGTAGCATCTGTGTGTAAAATGTAACACCACCACCTCATTAAAGGGACAGTCTACTCCAGAATTTGTATTTCTTAAAAAGATAGATAATCCCTTTATTTCCCATACCACGGTTTTGCACAACCAGCACTGTTTTATATTAATATATTTTACCTCTGTGTTTACTTTGTATCTAAGCCTCTGCAGACTGCCCCCTTATTTCAGTTCTTACAGACATGCATTTTAGCCAATCAGTGCTGACTCCTAGGTAACTCCACGGGCGTGAGCACAATGTTATCTTTATGCCACTTGTGAACTAATGCCCTCTAGCTGTGAATAACTGTCAACATGCATTAATATAAGAGGCGGCCTTCAAGGTCTTAAAAATTAGCATATGAGCCTACCTAGGTTTAGCTTTGAGCTTAGAATACCAAGAGAACAAAACAAATTTTGATAATTAAATTGGAAAGTTGTTTAAAATTACATGCCCTATCTGAATCGTAAAAGTTTAATTCTGACTAGACTGTCCCTTGGTTGTATTTTATAGAAACTTACTATATTTATGTAGAGTAGTTGTAACTGTGTCCTCAGCTACATATTTAACTGAAGGGCTGTGGTAACCCCTACAGGACATGAGGTGTATTATTCCAAATGACTGAACTACTTATTAGTAATATTCTCACCTCCCCATAGCCCGTGGAACTTATGAGGAAACTTCTACGAGACAAGATAAGCAAAAAGAATACTGGTCAGCCCATCCCTGTTTACCCATCCTGGGTGTATGAGAGGCCGGCATTAATAGGAGACTTTATATCCCTCTCTAACCCTGGCACAGACATCACTGTACCCATAGGTATGTGTCATGAATTAACTAAGATTTCATAGTGCAATCCAAATAGCTTAACGAGTAGCAGCATAATGGTGTTGACTACATCTGGTGTGTTTGTTAAAATGAACAAGATGTATAACTTCATACCATTTAAAGGGACAGTATACTATAAAATTGTTTTTCCCCTAATGTGTTTCCAATTACTTTTTTTTTTTACCAGCTGCAGAGTATAAAATGTATGAGTTTTGCTTTTTTAAGGCTTATTTGTGTATATGAATTAGCTGATTTTGTGTTTTGAAGCCACAACCTAATAAAATGGGTTGAGCTTGTAGGTATAATCGGATCTCATTACCTTTATCACATTGTGTAAATATACCTGCTTCTTTATCTTATATCTGTCCATAAACCAATCACCAATACTTGGAGAGAACAATAGAAAATTGAATACACTCCAGCAGGTAAAGTGGATCATTGGGAACAAATTAAAAGGGAGACATTTTTTTTTAGTAAACTGTCCCTTTAACTCTGACACATTTTGATTGCACTTATGGATAAAATGTGAGCATACTTTTGTTTCCTTCTAATAATTAATACCACACAAGTCCCTTAAAGGGCCATAATAGTTTAAAAATGACATGCTCTTATTTGTTAGAGAATGTAATTTTGGGAAGCATTATTGTCTCTTATTTTAGTCCTTCTCAGTTTTTGCAGAATGTGTGTGCTAGTGTTTCACAATAGGCAAAAAAAAAAAAGTACATTTGTACTCCGTTCAGGATTATATATGGGATTTAGTGATATCAAGCAGCATTTCACAATATTTTCAGTGATCTTTCATTTGCATTTGTTTGTCTGTCCGTTTACAGTAGTGATAACCTGCCGTGTTTTACCATGTTTATAATCACAGGCAGCCTCCCCTTGCCCTCGCAGGAAGCTGTCATTGTAGAGGACTTGCTTTATGTTCTTATTGGAGTAGACGGACGCTACATCACTGCCCAACCTCTAGTGGGACGCCAGGGACGTTCCTTTTCTGTGGATCCAAATCTAGATATGTCTGTGAAAGAGCTTGTGAATAGAATACTCCCAGTAGCATCTAGCTATTCTACCGTCACCAGGTATAAAAGGCAATGTTAAAGGGATAGTTAAATCCAAATTAAAATGTCATGATTCAGATAGGGCATGCAATTTTAAACAACTTTTCAAATTTACTTTTATCATCAAACTTGCTTTGTTAACTTGGTATTCTTAGTTAACTTAAAAGCTAAACCTAGGAAGGTTCATATGCTAATATCTAAGCCCTTGAAGGCCACCTCTTATCTGAATGCATTTGACAGTTTTTCACAGCTAGAGGGCGTTAGTTCACGTGTTTCATATAAATAACACTGTGCTTATGCACGTGGAGTTATTTAAGAGTCAGCACTAATTGCCTGAAATGCAAGTCTGTCAAAGATCTGAGATAAGGAGGCAGTCTGCAGAAGCTTAGATACAAGGTAATTACAGAGGTAAAAAGTATATTTCTATAACAGTGTTAGTTATGCAAAACTGGGAAATAGTAAATAAAGGGATTATCTATCTTTTTAAACAATAACATTTTTGGTGTTTACTATCCCTTTAAAGAGACAGTCAACACCAGAATTGTTGTTGTTTAAAAAAGATAGATAATCCCTTTATTACCCATTCCCCAGTTCTGCATAACCAACACAGTTATATAAATACACTTTTTACCTCTGTGTGATTATCTTGTATCTACGCCTCTGCAGACTGCCCCCTTATTTCAGTTCTTTTGACAGACTTGCATTTTAGCCAATCAGTGCTCACTCCAGTGTAACTTCACGTGCATGAGCTCAATGTTATCTATATGAAACACGTGAACTAATGCCCTCTAGTGGTCAAAATGCATTCAGATTAGAGGCAGTCTTATGCCAAGCATTTCATAAAACTTTATTAAAATTAAAAAAAGTGTTTTTTGTTGTGTGTGTTTTTGTGTGTGTGTGTGTGTTTTTTTTTTTAATCATTTTATTTGAATGAAGTCTTAAATTATTTTATGATTTTATATTGGAGTTTTTATAGCCATACCAGCATTTAAAGGGACAGTCAAAGTCCAAAATAAGCTTTCATGATTCAAATAGGGCATGTCATTTTAAACAACTTTCCAATTTACTTTTATCACCAATATTGCTTTGTTCTTGTGGTATTCTTAGTTGAAAGCTAAACCTAGATAGGCTCATATGCTAATTTCTTAGCCCTTGAAGGCCGCCTCTATTCTGAATGCATTTTGACAGTTTTTCACCTCTCAAGGGCATTAGTTCATGTATGTCATATAGATAACATTGCGCTCACGCACGTGAAGTTACCTAGGAGTCAGCACTGATTGGCTAAAATGCAAGTCTGTCAAAAGAACTGAAATAAGGGGGCAGTTTGCATAGGCATAGATACAAGGTAATTACAGAGGTAAACATGTATTATTATAACTGTGTTGGTTATGCAAATCTTGGAAATGGGTAATAAAGGGATTAACTATCTTTTTAAACAACAAAAATTCTGGTGTTGACTGTCCCTTTAAATAAAAAATATGGTATTTTTCTATAAACCAAAAATCATGGAAGCAGATTTATTGGAAAATCTCTAAGGAATACGTAGTATATTATTTCTATTTTCAAAGGAATATAAACTGATATTACTGAAACGTGTGGCTTCAAATCTATGATTACTTAGCCATCAAAACATTAAAAGTAATTTTCCAAAATTGCACTTATTTGTGGGTCTATTGTCTACAGGTTTATTGAGGAGAAGTCTTCTTTTGAGTACGGACAAGTAAACCATGCCCTGGCTGCGGCGATGAGAACTCTAGTGAAGGAATATATGATCCTTGTTACTCAGCTGGAGCACCTTCAGCGGCAGGGGCTGCTCTCCCTTCAGAAACTGTGGTTCTACATCCAGCCCACACTGCGGACCATGGAAGTTTTGGCCTCTCTTGGTAAGTGAGAATGTAGGCTGTACACTCATTGGAGAGGCAGCAGTGACTAACAACATTTGTATCCAGTGAAGCGAGACGGAACTGTATCATATTCCAGCTTAACTGGTCTACTTTGATTTTTGATGTTCCTATGTGCTATAACCCTTTGTTATAATAAGCTAGTAGTGACTATCCTGTACCATTTACCTAAAAAATATGAATATTTGCAACCTTAAAGGGACACTACTTAAATATGTGTTCAACATTAGTGATTTTTTTTTAAAAAAATTTTTTTAAATAATTTATGTTCTAAGGCAGACATCCTCAAACGTGGCCCTCCAGAGGTTTTTGGAACTTCATTTCCCATGATGCTCAGCCAGCTTATATGCTGGCTGAGCATCATGGGA
>NC_069507.1:62414451-62441951 GCF_027579735.1 Bombina bombina | reverse complement strand
TGTGATTCTCTTGTGTTTGTGTAATGTATATGGTGTATACATGAATGTGAGATTCTCTCGTGTTTGTGTAATGTATATGGTGTATGCATGAATGTGTGAGTCTCTCGTGTTTGTGTAATGTATATGGTGTATGCATGAATGTATGATTCGTCCAAAATAAATTCAATTTAAATAGTTACCAATCAGATTTTAGCTGCTTTGTAGCAAACCCGTTTTCTCTCTGTGGCAGGTCCATAAAGCATTACTTCCTAATGGACCAGGGAGATTTCTTTGTGCATTTTATGGACCTTACAGAGGAGGAGCTAAAGAAGAATGTGGAAGATATTATACCCACCAGATTAGAGGCTCTGCTGGAGCTGGCACAAAGGATGAGTACGGCAAACACCGATCCTTTCAAAGATGATCTGAAGGTATGAACACTGTTACTGAGCCGACTTAAAGGGACAGTCTACTCAAGAATTGTTACAGTTTAATAAGATAGATAATCCTTTTTATTACCCATTCCCCAGTTTTACATAACCAACACGGTTATATTAATATACTCTTACCTCTGTGATTACTTTGTATCTTAGCCTCTGCAGACTGCCCCCTTATTTCAGTTCTTTTGACAGACTTGCATTTTAGCCAATCAGTGCCCTCTCATAAGTAACTCCACGGGCATGAGCACAATGTTATCTATATGGAAACATGAACTAACGCCTCTAGCTGTGAAAGCTGTCAAATGTATTCAGATAAGAGGCAACCTTGAAGGGCTTAGAAATTAGCATATGAGCTTACCTAGGTTTAGCTTTTAACTAAGAATACCAAGAAAATGAAGCAAATTTGATGATAAAAGGAAATTGGAAAGTTGTTTAAAATTTTTGACTGTCCCTTTAATGGTCGGCCTCTGTTATACACAATCCCATCATAGGAAATTGAGATGATGAATCATGTTAATCAAACAGAAACACAACTGTAGTATTTCTACAAGATACTAAAGGACTAGGAATTAGTATGCCAATTTTATTGCTGTTTGCTTGATGTTTGTAGTGAAATCAGTCTGGGTGGTTCATAAAGTTTGTATAAAGTAGCCTTATTGTTAAAAGGGACAATAAAAATATTGTTACTGCAATGCTTGCAGCTAAATACCAACAAGGAGACCTTCTGAAATCTCTTAAAGGGCCATAATACCCAAATGTTTAAACACTTGAAAGTGATGCAGTATAGCTGTAAAAAGCTGACTAGAAAATATCACCTGAACATCTCTATGTAAAAAAGAAAGATATTTTACCTCAAAAGTTCCTCAGTAGCCACATCCCATTGTAAAGGACTTCAAAACAGAATATCAGTATGTCTGTCCCGGGACAGCGGAAGGAGCAAGCTTTCGTGCACACTCATCTTATTTCCCTATTCAGTGTAAGGAAGTTTACAATGAAATCTCATGATATCACAGTAAAAAAGTTCATGACCTCAGCACTGTTGATGCTGATTGGCTGCTGTTCATTTCTTCATTTTTTTAAAAAATGTTTTACCTGCAGCTGGGAGCAGGTGAAGTATAACTTTTTACACAGAACTTTCTCTGCTGAGCTGAGGAGATTGTGAGGTAAAATATCTTCCTTTTTTACATAGAGATGCTCAGGTGATATTTTCCTGTCAGCTTTTTACAGTTATACTGCATTAGTTTCAAGTGATTTAGCATATGAGGTTTATGTCCCTTTAAGGGGATTTTTGCGTTGGATGCTACTTTATGTGGATTGCTGCCTTGTAGCCAGCTTCTTTTATTTGACAGGCAGGTAGTATTTAAGTCACCCCTTAGGTGAGGTTTCCCCATTAAAGGAATACAGCTAGGTAACATTTACAGTAATTTAAAGGGATATGAAACCCCATTTTTGTCTTTCATTATTCAGACAGAGCATGCAATTTTAAATAACTTTCTAATTTACTTCTATTATCATTTATTCTTCGTTCTCTTGGTATCTTTTGTTGAAACACATGGACGTAAGCTTAGGAGTCGGCCCATTTCTGGAGCACTTTATGGCAGCAGTTTTGCAAGAATGTTATTTATTTGCAAGAGCACTAGATGGCAGCACTATTTCCTGCCATGTACTGCTCTAGATGCCTACCTAGGTATCTCTTCAACACAGAATATCATGGGAACAAAGCAAATTTGATTATAGAAGTAAATTGGAAACATTTTTAAAAATTGTATGCTCTTTCTATATCACAAAATAATTATTTTTTTTTGAGTTTCAGATCACTTTTAGTTTTTCAGGTAACCAATAATGTTTGTTTTAGGTCTATAAGTGCATTTGTAAGTGTTTGCTTTGTGTCGATTTATTAAGGCCATACACAGACAGGTGCGTCACTGTCCACCAATAAAGCAGTGTAAGTTCTGCAAATCAGCCAGTAAACAATCAGTCCTCAAGAACCAGTTCTACACAGACTTCCTGATAGTTTAATGAAAACCTCTTTAACATAAATATATTTTTGCATGAAAAAAGGTTAAGATGTCTAAAAAGTACTCTTTCATATGCATAATATAAATTGTTATTGTTTATTATCCCTCAAACAAGAGTTGTCTTTGGTACTGGCAACTTTTAAAGGGACACTAAATGCACTTATTGCCCCTCCTTCTAATCATGGGTGCTGCCATTATGATACCTAGGTTACACTGCAGGTATCTGAAGAAGAGTTACTACACATGTGGTAACACATCAGCACTGGAATGTAGTGAGAGATTTCAATATAGCAGCACCCATGACTCGAGGCAGGCGGGGAATATCCTCAATACTATGCTTATAAAATGTATTTAGTGTTATGTCCCTTTTTAAAGCTAAAATCTTTCCTGTGAAATATCTCCTTATATTGTAGTGTTTTATTTAGAGAGCATAACATCTCTGATGTACCTAATAAAAGAAACAAGACAATTCTTGACTGAGTGCATACAGGTGTAACCAGCCCTCAGGCCTTTTGCTAATGTCGGCAGATGTTACATATCCAGTAAATTAAATTTCCCATTCTTCATTGAATGTGTTTTCTGGGAGCTGTTAGTTTCTTCCTTATGCTGTGTTAAAGCCGTCTGATATCCGCAGCTTTTTTTTTTCTTCTATATGCAGATTGAGCTTATGCCACATGACCTCATCACCCAGCTTCTACGTGTTCTCGCCATCGAAACCAGACAAGAGAAAGCGCTGATAAATGCTGATCCAACAGAGCTAGCACTCAGTGGCTTGGAAGCCTTCTCCTTTGATTATATTGTCAAGTGGCCTCTGTCGCTTATAATAAACAGGTACAAAGTGCACAATAGAGAAGCTAAACTAAGGACAAGATTTATCATGAGGTGAATGCCCCAATCGGTTGTAGGCTTGCTCATTTGAGCCTGCAATTGATATTTATGGAGTAGTGGTTTTCGAGTAAGCGACCTGTTTAGGCGCGAAGCGCGTAAGATGAGCCCTGTGCATGGTGTATTTCTTTTTAAAGACACGAGTCCACGGATCATCATCCTTACTTGTGGGATTACACCTCCTGGTCAGCAGGAGGAGGCAAAGAGCACCACAGCAGAGCTGTTAAATAGCTCCTCCCTTCCCTCCCACTCCAGTCATTCTCTTTGCCTACGTTAGTGATAGGAAGAGGTAAAGTGAGGTGTTATATTAGATTCTTCAATCAAGAGTTTATTATTTTTTAAGTAGTGCCAGAGTGTGCTACTTTGTTCTAGGGTGTAGCCGTAGTCCATATCAGTAGAGCTTTTGGTGGCTTTAGAGCAATGGGAACTGGTGGGACATAAAGCTCACTGTGCCTCCCATATTGCTATGCTGCCCTTCTCATGATGGCCTAAGCAATATCTAACTCAGGCCCTATCTTTTTCCACAGGGCTATAGGAGGAAGAGGACCTCTTAAACCTGTTGGAACTGTCCTGCTGTCGGACAGCATTAAGGTAAGTGCAGTCTTTGTTATTCTGGGGCACAATTACAATGGACTCAGAGAGGATTCTGCACTTATACGTTTATACATTTATTTTACTTGGGAACATGGGCTCTTCGTGTATAGAGGGCTTTCCTATAGTGACAGCATATGTACAGGCACTGGGCTGGGACTAAAAAGCTGTGCTATTGGTTATTTTTTTATTGAAATTTGACCGGGAAGGGCTGTGTAAATCTTTGACGCCCACGATGGGCGGGGCTACCATTCGCTTGCTTTAGACTCATCTAGAGATGCTGCGCAGTTTATTTGGGCATCCATTCCGGTTATGTTCAGAGACATCTCTACTGTTAGTCTTGCAGGACATCGGGCGTTGCGCTAGAACCGCATGGTTAAGAAAGCAAGCAGTTGTTAGCGCTCTGAAGCCTGGCCTGAAGCATTGCTGGAGGAGCAGTCTGGAGACCGGTCGCCAGGTAGGTGCCTCAGCAGAGCTGTTGAGGCGGAGAGGTGTCTTATTTTGGAGCAAATTACTTTTTAAACTGAGATAACTCTATTAAAAGTTATATTTTAACCCCTATTTCTATCTGTCCATTTCTTGTATGAGATTGGCAATAGTGTAAAAGCTGTATACTACAGTCAGAGATCTCATTGAAGATCATACCATTTTCTCACAGAACTTCCTGAGTGCTATATGTGTATACTTCCATTAGGAGATTACTCACCAACTAATAAAAAAGTTTTCTCCGACCTTTTTAAACTTTTTAATCAGCACAGTAAAATAGTTGTTTTTACTATTTAAAGGCACAGTATCCTGTTATTCTTTCAGAATTTATTAATATTAGTTTTAAAATTGGGTTTTTATTTTTGCACACTCTTTTTCTCATACAGTAAGAGTTCGGAGTTCAAATTTAAAGGGACAGTATAAATTTAAAGGGCCAGTATTGATTTTTGGAGAGTCAATTTTTTTTATTTTTATTTCATTATTATAACATGGATTTGTGCAAAATGTTACTTGTGCCATGTGTTTAGATGCCAATGTGGAACCTCCAGTTCCTTTTTGTCCCTCGTGTTTAGAGGGTTCTAAGCTATAGAGAAAAAAAATTTCATGATAAAAATTTGTCAAAGGCGGATGCTTCTCAGGAGTCTAATTATGAGATGCAGAGTATGCCGCAGCTTTCTCCCCAAGCGTCCCAACATTTAACGCCCGCTCAAGCAGTGCCCTGTACTTCTTCTCTAGCTTCTGCTGCAGTTACGTTAAAAGACATAGCTGCAGTTATGTCTTCTACACTTTCTGATGCGTTATCTGCCTTTCCTATACTTCAAGACAAACGTAAAAGGAAGGACAACTATGTGGTCAATGAAGTTTCTGATGCTATGGTGGCAATCTCGGATGTACCCTCCCAGGGATCTGAGATGGAGGTTCTATCGGAAGGTGAAATTTCAGACTCAGGGAGTTCCTTACCTTTGACTGATTCAGAAGTTGTCTCTTTCAGGTTTAAACTACAACACCTCCACCTGTTAGTCAGGGAGGTTTTAGTGACTTTAGATGACTGTGACTCCACGGTAGTGGTCGTTCCTGAGAAATCGAGTAAGTTGGACAGATACCTAGAAGTTCCTTCTTACTCTGATGTTTTTTCCAGTTCCCAAGTGAACTTCGGAGATTATTTCTAAGGAATGGGAGAGACTAGGTATTCCCTTCTCTCCTTCTCCTATTTTCAAGAAGATGTTCCCTATAGCTGACGCTGTCAGGGAAACTTGGCAAACGGTTCCTAAGGTGGAGGGGGCTATTTCCACCTTGGCCAAACAAACTACTATTCCTATTGAGGATAGTTGTGCCTTCAAAGACCCTATGGACAAGAAGTTGGAGAGTCTACTTAAAAAAAATCTATGTTCACCAGGGTCTGCTATTGCAGCCGGCTGCGTGCATTGCTACGGTCACCAGTACGGCAGTTTATTGGTTTGATGCTCTTGCAGAGTCTCTTAAGACTGAGACTTCTTTAGAGGAAATCCAGGATCGGATTAAAGATTTGAAATTAGCCAATTATTTTATTACAGAAGCTTCTCTGCAAATTACTAAATTGGCTGCTAAGAGTTAAGGTTTTTCTATCCTAGCCCACAGAGCCTTATGGTTGAAGCCTTGAACTGCGGATGTATCATCCAAGTCTAAGCACATGGCAATTCCTTACAAGGGAAAGACCTTGTTTGGGCCTGGCTTGAAGGAAATTATCTCTGACATCACGGGAGGCAAGGGTCATCTCCTTCCTCAAGATAAAAGAAACAAGCAGAAAGGACGACAAAGTAATTTTCGTTCCTTTCGAAATTTCAAGGGAAATTCCTTCTCTTCCTCCTCTAAACAGGAAGGAAACTATTCGCAATCTAAGTCTACTTGGAGACCCAACAATCTTGGAACAAGGGTAAACAATCCAAGAAACCTGCTGCTGATTCCAAGTCAGCATGAAGGGTTTGCCCCCGATCCGGGACTGGATCTGGTAGGGGGCAGACTTTCCTTCTTCATTCAGGCTTGGATGCGGGATGTTCAGGATCCCTGGGCTATAGAAATAGTGTCTTGGATACAAACTGGAGTTCAGAAATGTTCCTCCCTGAGGAAGATTTCTTCTTTCAAGATTATCTGCAGACCAGATAAAAAGAGAGACGTTCTTACATTGTGTAAGAGACCTCTCCTCCATGGGAGTAATTTGTCCCATTCCTGTACAGGAACACGGGCAGGGTTTTTATTCAAATCTGTTTGTAGTTCCCAAAAAGGAGGGAACTTTCAGACCTATCTTAGACCTCAAGAGTCTAAACAAGTTTGTCATAGTTCCATCATTCAAGATGGAAACTATTCGTTCCATTCTTCCATTGATCCAGGAGGGTCAATTTATGACGACAGTGGATTTAAAGGACACATATCTTCATGTTCCTATCCACAGAGGTCATCACAAGTTTCTAAGGTTTGCCTTTCTGGACGAACACTTTCAGTTCGTGGCTCTTCCTTTCGGTCTGGCCACGGCACCCAGAATTTTCACAAAGGTTCTGGGGTCTCTGCTGGCGATTCTAAGACCGCGGGGCATTGCGGTGGCGCCTTATCTGGACGATATTCTAATCCAGGCGTCATCTTGTCCGCAAGCAAGGTCCCATACCGACATTGTGCTATCCTTCCTGAGAACTCACGGGTGGAAGGTAAATCTGGAAACCTTGGTAACTCTAATCGATTCTATATCCATGAGAATTTTTCTGACAGAGGTCAGAAAATCAAAGATTCTGGATATATGTCAAGCCCTTCAGTCCACTCCTCAGCCGTCAGTGGCTCAGTGCATGGAGGTAATCGGATTGATGGTGGCGGCAATGGACATCATACCGTTTCCTCGGTTTCACCTCAGGCCTCTGCAGTTAAGCATGCTCAGGCAGTGGAATGGAGATTATACAGATATGTCTCCTCGAATAACCCTAGAACAGGAGACGAGGGACTCTTTTTCAATGGTGGTTGTCTCTTGATCATCTATCCCAGGGGACATGCTTTCGCAGACCTTCATGGGTGATTGTTACAACGGACGCCAACCTTTTAAGATGGGGAACAGTCTGGGGCTCTCTAAAGACTCAGGGAGTATGGACTCAGGCAGAGTCTCTTCTTCCTATCAACATCCTAGAGCTAAGGACGATCTTCAATGCTCTTCGGGCCTGGCCTGGCCTCAGATGGCTTCGGCCCAGTTCATCAGATTCCAGTCGGACAACATAACGACAGTGGCTTACATCAATCATCAGGGGGGAACGAGGAGTTCCTTAGCGATGACCGAGGTAGCCAAGATAATCCGGTGGGCGGAGGCCCATTCTTGCAATCTGTCAGCGATCCACATCCCAGGGGTGGACAACTGGGAAGCGGATTTTCTAAACAGGCAGACTTTTCATCCGGGAGAGTGGGAACTCCATTCGGAAATATTCTCCAACCTGATTCTCAAATGGGGTCGGCTGGAGTTGGATCTCATGGCATCTCGTCAGAATGCCAAGCTCCCGAGATACAGGTCCAGGGACCCCCAGGCGGAACTGATAGATGCTTTGGCAGTTCCTTGGTCCTTCAGCCTAGCATATCTATTCCCCCTGTTTCCGTTTGCTCTTCTTCCCCGGGTTATTGCTCGAATCAAACAGGAGACGGCATCAGTGATCCTCATCGCTCCTGCGAGGACTGCAGGCTTTGGTATGCCGATTTGGTGGACATATCATCCCTGCCACCTTGGAAACTTCCATTGAGGAAGGACCTTCTTATTCAAGGACCCTTCCTTCACCCAAATCTAGCTTCTCTGAAGCTGACTGCTTGGAGATTGAACACTTAATCCTATCCAAGTGGGGTTTCTCTGATTCGGTCATAGAAAATCCAGGCGCGTAAACCTGTAACTAGAAAGATTTACCATAAGATATGGCGCAAATATCTTTATTGGTGTGAATCCAAGGGCTACTCATGGAGTAGAGTTAGGATTCCCAGGATTTTGTCTTTTCTCCAAGAAGGATTGGAGAAGGGTTTATCGGCAAGTTCCCTAAAGGGTCAGATCTCTGCCTTATCTATTTTGTTACACAAACGTCTGGCTGATGTCCCAGATGTTCAATCCTTTTGTCAGGCCTTGGTTAGGATCAGGCCTGTGTTCAAGCCAGTTACTCCTCCGTGGAGTCTGAATTTAGTTCTTAAAGTTCTTCAAGGGCCTCCGTTTGAGCCTATGCATGATTCCTTAGATATTAAGTTATTATCTTGGAAAGTTTTATTTCTTGTTGCTGTTTCCTCAGCTCGAAGAGTTTCTGAACTTTCGGCGTTGCAATACAATTCGCCTTATCTTATTTTTCATTCGGATAAGGTGGTTTTGCGGACTAGGATTCCTTCCTAAGGTTGTTTCAGACAGGAACATTAATCAGGAGATTGTGGTTCCTTCGTTATGTCCTAATCCTTCTTCTCAGAAACAACGTGTTCTGCACAATTTGGATGTAGTCTGTGCTTTAAAGTTTTACTTACAGGCTACTAAAGAATTTCGTCAGTCTTCTTCGCTGTTTATAATTTTCTCAGGAAAACGTAAGGGTCAGAAAGCTACGGCTACCTCTTTCTTTTAGGTTGAAGAGTATCATCCGTTTTGCATATGAGACTGCTGGGCAGCAGCCTCCTGAAAGAGTTACGGCCAATTCCACTTGGGTTGTTGCTTCTTCATGGGCATTCAAAAATGAAGCTTCTGTAGAGCAGATTTGCAAGGCTGCAACTTGGTCTTCGCTTAACACTTTTTTTCTAAATTTTACAAATTTGATACTTTTGCCTCTTGCCGAGGCTGCTTTTGCAGTGATGCCTTCCGTTTTAGGTTCCTTGTCTTGTCCCTGTCTTGTCCCTCTCTTATCATGCGTGTAATCTAAGCTTTGGTATTGTATCCCACAAGTAAGGATGATGATCCGTGGACTCATCGTGCCTTTAAAAAGAAAATTTATGCTTACCTGATAAATTTGTTTCTTTTTAGACACGAGTCCACATCCCGCCCTATTCTTGCAAGACAGGTTGTTGTTGTTTTTTTGTTTTTTTTGTAAACTTCAGACACATCTGCACCTTGGCATTTCCTTTCTCTTCCTAACTTCGGTCGAATGACTGGAGTGGGAGGGAAGGGAGGAGCTATTTAACAGCTCTGCTGTGGTGCTCTTTGCCTCCTCCTGCTGACCATAAGGTTTAATCCCACAAGTAAGGATGATGATCCGTGGACTCATCGTGTCTAAAAAAGAAACAAATTTATCAGGTAAGCATAAATTTTCTTTTTTTTACTTTGTTTTGAGTAAAGCTTCTTTTGCTTTTATTGGTTGCTTTCAGCGGCTTGTCTTCTTTGCCTCTGCTTCATAAACCCTCTCGCCAATTTGGAGTTGGCGGATGAAAATCTCCCCAGATTCATTTGACCGGGGTGATTCACAAGCTCCACCCTCACACAATTGGTTTTGTGAGGGTAGGGGTGGCATTATACAAGCGTTTGCCCTTGATAAATATTGGGAACAAATGCGCACCACAATCTGCAATAAGTTCACAACATGTGAATCTTGTCCATTCGCAGATTGATAAATCTTGCCCTAAAGTTTAAGTATTACAAATAACATATACTTCCTATATTGTAGGTATTACAATATCAATGCAATAGGGTTACTATATCTTTAAAATACATATAATAATTAGCCGGAATGTTGAGCGTTATACCCTTTTTTCAAGTCCTTTGAACTTTTAAATTGTGTCAGTTAATTTATTTGATATATGGAAGTTTTTTGGACAATCACATTGAATGAGAGTACTGGTAATTTTGAAGTAAATTGGTTGCATATTTGTTAATTTATTAAGTGTCATATAAAAGGTACTTTTCTTTTTTTTTTTTTTTTTTTAAATTGAAAATGATTTGGCCAAACCTACAGCAAAGAGACACTTCACTGATCTTTATGAAATCTGGCATGCAGATAGATATTTTATTGTCTAGTATGTGCTTTTTTGTTAGGTGGTTACTGAGATATAAAAGTTTTTATATAGTATTACAGAAAAACAGCTGAAAAAAATAAGAGAAGACGTGCTCAGTATGATTTGGCAACTGAAGTATGTGGAAATGTAGTCTCAGATATATTGATCTGGAGGGCACTGAGTACTTGTGGTTTCCTGTAATGTGTGTGTGGGTGTGAAACATGTATAATGTATAGTATAATATATATATATATATATATATATATATATATATATATATATATATATATATATATATATATATATATATATATATATATATATATATATACACACACAATATACATGTATACGCATACATACACAGGATAATATATTTACGCCAAATTCCATAAAGACTGGTGCAGTGTGTGTTTTTTTGTTTTTTAACATGTCTGAATAACTCCAAAAATTTATGTAAAAATATTTAGCATTTCCAGTCACTGACGAGGGCCCTCATTTCAAAGCAATTTGTTCTTGCAGTCGAAATTAAACGCACCTGAACATCAGGGTTTAATATTGAACTATCCAGCAAACGTATACTATATGATGCCAAATTACGTGCATTAATGCTGGGTTTTATTTCTCAATTACAAAATAAAAAATAATAAGCACAGCATTCCTAGTTTCCGTATATTATTATTATTATTTCAAACGAAATACTCTTTGCTTGTCGTGCCTTTTCCCTCCCCACCCAAGACACTCATGCAAACATAGCCTATACCCTCTGATAGGGGAGGATACTAAAGAAGGAATACAAGTATGAACACTCCTAAGACAATTTAGTTTAGATCTAAGTTGTTTTTATCATGAAGTTTTGTTGCCAAACATACCACATTGTATCATGTTGTCCTGTTTTATTGCACCTGTAGGAAGGCCTTAACACGATACCAGATGCTGTTCCGGCACATGTTCTATTGTAAACATGTGGAGAGATTGCTGTGCAATGTGTGGATTAGTAACAAGGCTGCCAAACAGTTTTCTTTGCATTCTGCCAAATGGTAAGACCGTCACTGAGCCAGAAGTTAGTAATACATTTAGAAAGTAAATATGTTTTCACTAATAAGCTAATTGTTTACCTATGTCTCAGTGGGTTCTGATCCTTATTACCGCTGCAGTTTTTTTTGGACATTGATAGTTTCTCTTCTGATCACTGCAGAGCAGATGTGTAGAATTTGTGTCAGATATTCCTAAAATACTGCAAATTAGATGCCCTTGCATCACTTTCATGGAATATTTCTGCAAAAAAATTTTTGTATGTACTTTATATTCGGACCTATTCTTTTGCCTAGTCCTTTGGTTTTATGGAGTTGAGTGAAAGGTAGTTTACATATATACAAAATTAAAAAAACTAAAATATGTGAAGCTTAAAAAGTCTTAACCCCTTTTAATTGGGATACAACCAATCTGTCTTATTGTGTGCTTTTTGGGGAGCTGATCGGAGATATGGAAATTACAGAATGATTTAAAGGGACAGTCTACAATAGAATTTTTTATTGTTTTAAAAGTTACATAATCCCTTTATTACCCATTCCCTAGTTTTGCATAACCAACACAGTTATATTAGTATACTTTTTACCTCTGATTACCTTGTATCTAGGAACCTTCTGACAGCCCACTGATCACATGACTGTGACTTTTTATGATCTATTGTCTTAAATTTAGCATTGTTTTGTGCTAAATCTTAAATAACCCCCTGTGCCTGAACACAGTATTATCTATATAGCCCACGTGTACTTTCTGTCTCTTTGTGTTGAAAAGAGATTTAAAAAGCCTGTGATAAGAGGCAGCCCTCAAAGGCTTAGAAATTAGCATATGAGTCTGCCTAGGTTTAGTTTAAACTAAGAATACCAAGAGAAAAAAGCAAATTTGATGATAAAAGTAAATTGGAAAGTTGATTAAAATTACATGTCCTATCTGAATAATGAAAGTTTAATTTTGACTAGACTTTCCCTTTAATTTCCATTAATTTTGTTGTACTGAGACTCAAAACACAGGCCAGTAACATAAGTACTGGCTGTTAGGTATTGAGGGCAAGTTCCTTTTTATGTTAATATCTGTATTTAAATATGTTCATATGTTAATATGTATTTAAATATTTTTTTTTTACAGATGTAAGATGTAGGGCTTTGTGATAAACATAATGCACTATAAGTAACAACATTAGATTGTAAGCAGTGCTTGATTGCTAGATTTGAGGTTTACAGTAAATTGTTCGGAGTAGGTGAAACAAACTAATTTATCTGCATCTTTCTCTGTCTTAAGGTTTGCTGGTGCTTTTACCCTTCGCCAGAGGATGTTGAACTTTGTACAAAACATTCAGTATTACATGATGTTTGAGGTTATGGAGCCCACCTGGCACATTCTGGAGAAGAATCTTAAATCTGTAAGTTACAAATTACCCATGCTTTGTATTTAGTAGTATACCTTCATCTGTGGCTTTCAACCTCTTCCATGCCACCTCTCTGAAGCCAGTTCATACTAGCCTTTAGTCTAAGCTGCTGTATATCTCTCTGGTTATCTAGATCAGTTTATTCTTGTTATGAGAAAATACAAATTTTCCTTCTCCCCCACCCCTTATACCAACACATTACTTTCTCATCCCACTGCAGACACCAGTAACTCACAACCATGGTATTGAGCAGCACTCACTTTGAAAAGCAGCAGTATAGATTTATGGAGCACTGTCTAGTTGAATAAACCATACAATTTATTATTTAGCACAGGTCTGAACAATAAGACACAGTCCCCTTATTTATTTGTTTTTTATTTAAAGTATTTCTTTTACAAGATACGACGAGTCCACGGATTTCATCCTTACTTATGGGATATCGCCTCCTGGTCAGCAGGAGGAGGCAAAGAGCACCACAGCAGAGCTGTATATATAGCTCCTCCCTTCCCTCCCACCCCAGTCATTCTCTTTGCCTGCGTTAGTGATAGGAAGAGGTAAAGTGAGGTGTTTAGATTCTTCAATCAAGAGTTTATTATTTTTAAATGGTACCAGTGTGTGATATTTTTATCAGGGCTAGAGCTACAGGCTTTTCAGCAATGGAGACTGGGGAGATTTTCATTCTCTCTGTGACTCCCATTCTGTTTGCTGCCCTGCTGATGGTCTTATCAGATATTATCTAAGACCCTGTTTGTTCCCACAGATCTGCTGGAGGTGATGAAAAGAACATCTTTATTGTGTGGGACAAGTTCATGCTGTGCTCAGCATTAAGGTATGTACAGTCGTTTTGCTTCTAGGAGAGACTGAGTAACTCAGAACAGACTGGCATTTATTCCCTATACCGGGAAGGGGTTATCAGTTTGCACAGGGATAAATTGTGTGCATGGGTCTACCCTTTTTACTCAATAAGATAAGCTGTACTATAAGTGGCAGAAGTTTTATCTAAGGCTTAATGAGTATTAGCCTGTGGATACACATAGATTGTGGGCTTGACGCTAGGAGATTGTGGCTGACCCAGGTGTCCTAACCTTATCTGTTACTAAGCTAATGGCAGGACAGGGTTGTGTGTTTTTGCTCGGGGGGGCACATTGTTGGTCACGGTACACTTTATATAAGTTGTGTGGAGGTATTTCTCCAACATAGGTGTGTCCGGTCCACGGCGTCATCCTTACTTGTGGGAATATTCTCTTCCCCAACAGGAAATGGCAAAGAGCCCAGCAAAGCTGGTCACATGATCCCTCCTAGGCTCCGCCTACCCCAGTCATTCTCTTTGCCGTTGTACAGGCAACATCTCCACGGAGATGGCTTAGAGTTTTTTAGTGTTTAACTGTAGTGTTTCATTATTCAATCAAGAGTTTGTTATTTTCAAATAGTGCTGGTACGTACTATTTACTCAGAAACAGAAAAGAGATGAAGAATTCTGTTTGTATGAGGAAAATGATTTTAGCAACCGTAACTAAAATCCATGGCTGTTCCACACAGGACTGTTGAGAGCAATTAACTTCAGTTGGGGGAACAGTTTGCAGTCCTTTGCTGCTTGAGGTATGACACATTCTAACAAGACGATGTAATGCTGGAAGCTGTCATTTTCCCTATGGGATCCGGTAAGCCATGTTTATTACGATTGTAAATAAGGGCTTCACAAGGGCTTATTTAGACTGTAGACCTTTTTTGGGCTAAATCGATTGATATTAACACTTATTTAGCCTTGAGGAATCATTTATTCTGGATATTTTGATATAATAATATCGGCAGGCACTGTTTTAGACACCTTATTCTTTAGGGGCTTTCCCAAAGCATAGGCAGAGTCTCATTTTCGCGCCGGTGTTGCGCACTTGTTTTTGAGAGGCATGGCATGCAGTCGCATGTGAGAGGAGCTCTGATACTTATAAAAGACTTCTGAAGGCGTCATTTGGTATCGTATTCCCCTTTGGGTTTGGTTGGGTCTCAGCAAAGCAGATACCAGGGACTGTAAAGGGGTTAAAGCTTAAAACGGCTCCGGTTCCGTTATTTTAAGGGTTAAAGCTTCCAAAGTTGGTGTGCAATATTTTCAAGGCTTTAAGACACTGTGGTGAAAGTTTGGTGAATTTTGAACAATTCCTTCATGTTTTTTCGCAATTGCAGTAATAAAGTGTGTTCAGTTTAAAATTTAAAGTGACAGTAACGGTTTTATTTCAAAACGTTTTTTGTACTTTCTTATCAAGTTTATGCCTGTTTAACATGTCTGAACTACCAGATAGACTGTGTTCTGAATGTGGGGAAGCCAGAATTCCTATTCATTTAAATAAATGTGATTTATGTGATAATGACAATGATGCCCAAGATGATTCCTCAAGTGAGGGGAGTAAGCATGGTACTGCATCATTCCCTCCTTCGTCTACACGAGTCTTGCCCACTCAGGAGGCCCCTAGTACATCTAGCGCGCCAATACTCCTTACTATGCAACAATTAACGGCTGTAATGGATAATTCTGTCAAAAACATTTTAGCCAAAATGAACCCTTGTCAGCGTAAGCGTGGATGCTCTGTTTTAGTTACTGAAGAGCATGACGACGCTGATATTAATATCTCTGAAGGGCCCCTAACCCAATCTGAGGGGGCCAGGGAGGTTTTGTCTGAGGGAGAAATTACTGATTTAGGGAACATTTCTCAGCAGGCTGAATCTGATGTGATTACTTTTAAATTTAAATTGGAACATCTCCGCATTTTGCTTAAGGAGGTATTATCCACTCTGGATGATTGTGAAAATTTGGTCATCCCAGAGAAACTATGTAAAATGGACAAGTTCCTAGAGGTGCCGGGGCTCCCAGAAGCTTTTCCTATACCCAAGCGGGTGGCGGACATTGTTAATAAAGAATGGGAAAGGCCCGGTATTCCTTTCGTCCCTCCCCCCATATTTAAAAAATTGTTTCCTATGGTCGACCCCAGAAAGGACTTATGGCAGTCAGTCCCCAAGGTCGAGGGAGCGGTTTCTACTTTAAACAAACGCACCACTATTCCCATAGAGGATAGTTGTGCTTTCAAAGATCCTATGGATAAAAAATTAGAAGGTTTGCTTAAAAAGATGTTTGTTCAGCAGGGTTACCTTCTACAACCCATTTCATGCATTGTCCCTGTCACTACAGCCGCATATTTCTGGTTTGATGAACTGATTAAGGTGCTCGATAGTGACTCTCCTCCTTATGAGGAGATTATGGACAGAGTCAATGCTCTCAAATTGGCTAATTCTTTCACTCTAGACGCCTCTTTGCAATTGGCTAAGTTAGCGGCTAAGAATTCTGGGTTTGCTATTGTGGCGCGCAGAGCGCTTTGGTTGAAATCTTGGTCGGCTGATGCGTCTTCCAAGAACAAGCTACTAAACATTCCTTTCAAGGGGAAAACGCTGTTTGGTCCTGACTTGAAAGAGATTATCTCTGTTATCACTGGGGGTAAGGGCCATGCCCTTCCTCAGGATCGGCCTTTCAAGGCAAAAAATAGACCTAATTTTCGTCCCTTTCGTAAAAACGGACCAGCCCAAGGTGCTACGTCCTCTAAGCAAGAGGGTAATACTTCTCAGGCCAAGCCAGCTTGGAGACCAATGCAAGGCTGGAACAAGGGAAAGCAGGCCAAGAAACCTGCCACTGCTACCAAGACAGCATGAAATATCGGCCCCCGATCCGGGACCGGATCTGGTGGGGGGCAGACTCTCTCTCTTCGCTCAGGCTTGGGCAAGAGATGTTCTGGATCCTTGGGCGCTAGAAATAGTCTCCCAGGGTTATCTTCTGGAATTCAAGGGACTTTCCCCAAGGGGGAGGTTCCACAGGTCTCAGTTGTCTTCAGACCACATAAAAGGACAGGCGTTCTTACATTGTGTAGAAGACCTGTTAAAAATGGGAGTGATTCATCCTGTTCCATTGAGAGAACAAGGGATGGGGTTCTACTCCAATCTGTTCATAGTTCCCAAAAAAGAGGGAACGTTCAGACCAATCCTAGATCTCAAGATCTTAAACAAATTTCTCAAGGTCCCATCGTTCAAGATGGAAACCATTCGAACTATCCTTCCTTCCATCCAGGAAGGTCAATTCATGACCACGGTGGATTTAAAGGATGCGTATCTACATATTCCTATCCACAAGGAACATCATCGGTTCCTAAGGTTTGCATTCCTGGACAAACATTACCAGTTCGTGGCGCTTCCTTTCGGATTAGCCACTGCTCCAAGGATTTTCACAAAGGTACTAGGGTCCCTTCTAGCGGTGCTAAGACCAAGGGGCATTGCAGTAGTACCTTACCTGGACGACATTCTGATTCAAGCGTCGTCCCTCCCTCGAGCAAAGGCTCACACGGACATCGTCCTGGCCTTTCTCAGATCGCACGGCTGGAAAGTGAACGTGGAAAAGAGTTCTCTATCCCCGTCAACAAGGGTTCCCTTCTTGGGAACAATTATAGACTCCTCAGAAATGAGGATTTTTCTAACAGAGGCCAGAAAGACAAAACTTCTGGACTCTTGTCGAATACTTCATTCCGTTCCTCTTCCTTCTGTAGCTCAGTGCATGGAAGTGATCGGGTTGATGGTAGCGGCAATGGACATAGTTCCTTTTGCGCGCATTCATCTAAGACCATTACAACTGTGCATGCTCAGTCAGTGGAATGGGGACTATACAGACTTGTCTCCAAAGATACAAGTAAATCAGAGGACCAGAGACTCACTCCGTTGGTGGCTGTCCCTGGACAACCTGTCACGAGGGATGACATTCCGCAGACCAGAGTGGGTCATTGTCACGACCGACGCCAGTCTGATGGGCTGGGGCGCGGTCTGGGGATCCCTGAAAGCTCAGGGTCTTTGGTCTCGGGAAGAATCTCTTCTACCGATAAATATTCTGGAACTGAGAGCGATATTCAATGCTCTCAAGGCTTGGCCTCAGCTAGCGAGGACCAAGTTCATACGGTTTCAATCAGACAACATGACGACTGTTGCGTACATCAACCATCAGGGGGGAACGAGGAGTTCCCTAGCGATGGAAGAAGTGACCAAGATTATTCTATGGGCGGAGTCTCACTCCTGCCACCTGTCTGCTATCCACATCCCGGGAGTGGAAAATTGGGAAGCGGATTTTCTGAGTCGTCAGACATTGCATCCGGGGGAGTGGGAACTCCATCCGGAAATCTTTGCCCAAGTCACTCAACTATGGGGCATTCCAGACATGGATCTGATGGCCTCTCGTCAGAACTTCAAAGTTCCTTGCTACGGGTCCAGATCCAGGGATCCCAAGGCGGCTCTAGTGGATGCACTAGTAGCACCTTGGACCTTCAAACTTGCTTATGTGTTCCCGCCGTTTCCTCTCATCCCCAGGCTGGTAGCCAGGATCAATCAGGAGAGGGCGTCGGTGATTTTGATAGCTCCTGCGTGGCCACGCAGGACTTGGTATGCAGATCTGGTGAATATGTCATCGGCTCCACCTTGGAAGCTACCTTTGAGACGAGACCTTCTTGTTCAGGGTCCGTTCGAACATCCGAATCTGGTTTCACTCCAGCTGACTGCTTGGAGATTGAACGCTTGATTTTATCGAAGCGAGGTTTCTCAGATTCTGTTATCGATACTCTTGTTCAGGCCAGAAAGCCTGTAACTAGAAAGATTTACCACAAAATTTGGAAAAAATATATCTGTTGGTGTGAATCTAAAGGATTCCCTTGGGACAAGGTTAAGATTCCTAGGATTCTATCCTTCCTTCAAGAAGGATTGGAAAAAGGATTATCGGCAAGTTCCCTGAAGGGACAGATTTCTGCCTTGTCGGTGTTACTTCACAAAAAACTGGCAGCTGTGCCAGATGTTCAAGCCTTTGTTCAGGCTCTGGTTAGAATCAAGCCTGTTTACAAACCTTTGACTCCTCCTTGGAGTCTCAATTTAGTTCTTTCAGTTCTTCAGGGGGTTCCGTTTGAACCCTTACATTCCGTTGATATTAAGTTATTATCTTGGAAAGTTTTGTTTTTAGTTGCAATTTCTTCTGCTAGAAGAGTTTCAGAATTATCTGCTCTGCAGTGTTCTCCTCCTTATCTGGTGTTCCATGCAGATAAGGTGGTTTTACGTACTAAACCTGGTTTTCTTCCAAAAGTTGTTTCTAACAAAAACATTAACCAGGAGATTATCGTACCTTCTCTGTGTCCGAAACCAGTTTCAAAGAAGGAACGCTTGTTGCACAATTTGGATGTTGTTCGCGCTCTAAAATTCTATTTAGATGCTACAAAGGATTTTAGACAAACATCTTCCTTGTTTGTTGTTTATTCAGGTAAAAGGAGAGGTCAAAAAGCAACTTCTACCTCTCTCTCTTTTTGGATTAAAAGCATCATCAGATTGGCTTACGAGACTGCCGGACGGCAGCCTCCCGAAAGAATCACAGCTCATTCCACTAGGGCTGTGGCTTCCACATGGGCCTTCAAGAACGAGGCTTCTGTTGATCAGATATGTAGAGCAGCGACTTGGTCTTCACTGCACACTTTTACCAAATTTTACAAGTTTGATACTTTTGCTTCTTCTGAGGCTATTTTTGGGAGAAAGGTTTTGCAAGCCGTGGTGCCTTCCATTTAGGTGACCTGATTTGCTCCCTCCCTTCATCCGTGTCCTAAAGCTTTGGTATTGGTTCCCACAAGTAAGGATGACGCCGTGGACCGGACACACCTATGTTGGAGAAAACAGAATTTATGTTTACCTGATAAATTTCTTTCTCCAACGGTGTGTCCGGTCCACGGCCCGCCCTGGTTTTTTAATCAGGTCTGATAATTTATTTTCTTTAACTACAGTCACCACGGTACCATATGGTTTCTCCTATGCTATTATTCCTCCTTAACGTCGGTCGAATGACTGGGGTAGGCGGAGCCTAGGAGGGATCATGTGACCAGCTTTGCTGGGCTCTTTGCCATTTCCTGTTGGGGAAGAGAATATTCCCACAAGTAAGGATGACGCCGTGGACCGGACACACCGTTGGAGAAAGAAATTTATCAGGTAAACATAAATTCTGTTTTTGTTACCGACATGTTAATTCCCATGCGGTCTCTGCTTTCCGGAGTTAGTTTCCGCCCACGATGGGCGGGGCTTAGCGTTTTCGCGCAGTTGATATCCGGATACTTGAGATTGCGGCAGCATGTCTAGAGGCTCCGGTGTGGCCTAAGTCAGCTTGTGTTTGTAATCTCACAAGCGGTCTTAGACACGCCGTTCACGGAGTACTATTGAGTGATTCGTGGGGACAGGTAGGCGCCGCAGCAGAGCTGTGGCGAGGTGCAAGTGCTAAATTTTGTCCCTAAGACGTTATGCATTGTTAGAGTGTACACTTATAGGGGTGATCTACTGAAAGTCCTATAGTGATTCCCTGTTATTGCATGTTTATTGCTTTGTTTATTGCGGAGCACTAAAAACTATACAGTTTTAATTTTTAAAGACACAGTGCACTCATTTTTCAGCAAATTTTCTCAAAGTTCTTGCTTTTTATTTTTTAATTACTGTACCACGACCAATATTGCTATTGCTTGTTTTTTGTCATGGCTGACCTTCAGGAAAGTACATGTTCTATGTGTTTAGATGCCAATGTGGAACCCCCTATTCCTTTTTGTCCCTCATGTACTGAGAGGGCTTTACAGTTTAAAGAACAAATTTTCTTTAATGCAAGTATATCTAAGGATGTTTCTCAGACTGATGAGACTCAGGGTATGTCGCAACTTTCTCCCCAAGCGTCACAACCTTTAACGTCCGCTCGGGCAACGCCGTGTTCCTCAACTGCGTCCGCTTCATTTACCCTGCAAGATATGGCTGCAGTTATGTCATCCACTCTTTCAGAAGTTTTATCTAAGTTGCCAGCCTTACAAGGCAAATGCAGTAGGACAGACACCCATGTGGTCCCTGCAACTTCTGATGCTTTGATGGCAATCTCCGATGTACCCTCCCAGGGCTCTGAATTGGGGGTAGGGAGGCCCTATCTGAGGGGGAACTGTCTGACTCAGGAAGTGCATTAGCCCCGACAGATTCGGACGTCATGTCCTTCAGGTTTAGGCTTGAACACCTCCGCCTTTTGCTACAGTAGGTTTTGGTGACTCTGGACGACTGTGACTCTATTGTGGTCCCACCAGAGAATTTGAGTAAGATGGACAGATACTTAGAGGTTCCTTCTTATTCCGATGTTTTTCCGGTTCCTAAGAGAATTGCGGAAATTATTGCAAGGGAATTGGAAAGACCGGGTATCCGTTCTCCCCTTCCCCTATTTTTAAGAAAATGTACCCTATAGCTGACACTGTTCGGGATTCTTGGCAGACGGTCCCTAAGGTGGAGGGAGCTATCTCTACTCTGGCTAAGCGTACGACTATCCCTATCGAGGACAGTTGTGCTTTCAGAGACCCCATGGATAAGAAGTTGGAGGGTCTTCTCAAAAAACTCTGTTCATCAAGGGTTCTTATTGCAACCGGCGGCCTGCATTGTAACAGTCACGACTGCGGCTGCTTTTTGGTTTGATGCTCTAGAACAGTGATTTTTAACCTTTTTTTTGCTGTGGCACACTTTTTTAGATTAAAAAATCCTGTGGCACACCACCATCCCAAAATTTTAAAAAAATCACACATTGTAGCCTAATACAGCATATATATACACATACACACAAACACACACATACTGTATGTATTGTGCTGTTATGCCATGCCTCCTACATACTACCCCTGCACTGGGAGTAAAAAACAAGCAAAGTTTAAAAAATATGTCACACTGTTGTCAGTCTGCCGTGGCACACCTGAGGATCTCTCACGGCACACTAGTGTGCCACGGCACACTGGTTGAAAAACACTGCTCTAGAAGAGTCTCTTAGGACTGAGACTTCTTTGGAGGAAATACAGGATAGAATTAAGGCCCTTAAGCTGGCTAATTCTTTTATTACGGATGCTTCCTTTCAGATCACCAAATTGGCGGCTAAGAGTTTGGGATTCTCCATCTTAGCACGAAGAGCCTTATGGTTAAAATCTTGGTCTGCGGATGTGTCCTCTAAATCCAAGCTTTTGGCTATTCCTTTCAAGGGAAAGACCCTATTCTGGCCTGACTTGAAAGAAATCATTTCTGACATTATGGGTGGTAAGGGTCACCTCCTCCCTCAAGATAAAGCATCTAAACAAAGGGGACGACAGAGTAATTTTCGTTCCTTTCGAAATTTCAAGGGAGTCCCCTCTTCTTCTTCCACTAAACAGGAAGGGAATTATTCACAAGCCAAGCCCACCTGGAGACCCAACCAGGCTTGGAACAACCCAAGAAGCCTGCTGCTGCTACTAAGACAGCATGAAGGGGCGGCCCCCGATCGGGGACTGGATCTAGTAGGGGGCAAACTTTCTTTCTTTGTCCAGGCTTGGATAAGAAACGTTCAGGATCCCTGGACACTAGAAATTGTGTCTCAAGGGTATCAGTTGGAGTTCAAAAATTCCTTCCCCAGAGGAAGGTTTCTTCTTTCACGATTGTCTGTAAACCAGATAAAAAGAGAGGCGTTCTTACGTTGTGTAAAAGACCTCTCTTCCATGGGAGTAATTTGTCCTGTTCCAATACAGGGGCAGGGGTTTTACTCAAATCTCTTTGTAGTTCCCAAAAAAGAGGGAACGTTCCGACCCATTTTAGATCTCAAGAGTCTAAACAAGTTTCTCAGAGTTCCATCCTTCAAGATGGAGACTATTCGGACAATTCTTCCATTGATCCAGGAGGGTCAATATATGACTACCGTGAACTTTAAGGATGCATATCTTCATATTCCTATCCACAGAGATCATCACAAGTTCTTGTGGTTTGCCTTTCTGGACAAACATTTTCAGTTTGTAGCCCTTTCGGTCTGGCCACGGCACCCAGAATTTTCACAAAGGTTCTAGGGTCTCTGCTGGCGGTTCTCAGGCCGCGGGGCATTGCAGTGGCGCCTTATCTGGACGATATTCTGATCCAGGCGTCTTATCAGCTGACAAGGTCTCATACCAACATTGTTCTGTCCTTTCTAAGGACTCACGGGTGGAAGGTGAATCTAGAAAAGAGTTCACTAATTCCACAGACAAGGGTTCCTTTCCAAGGAACTCGAATCGACTCTCTATCCATGAAAATCTTTTTGACGGAAGTCAGAAAGTTAGAGATTCTGAATGCCTGCCGATCCCTTCAGTCCAGTCCTCGGCCATCAGTGGCTCAGTGCATGGAGGCAATTGGATTGATGGTGGCTGCAATGGACATCATTCCGTTCGCTCGTTTTCATCTCAGATCTCTACAACTGAGCATGCTCAGACAATGGAATGGAGGTTATGCAAATTTGTCTCCTCAAATAGATCTGGATCAGGAGACAAGGGACTCTCTTCTTTGGTGGTTGTCGCCGGATCATCTGTCCCAAGGGACGTGCTTCCGCAGACCCTCATGGGTGATAGTGACAAAGGACGCCAGCCTAATAGGATGGGGTGCAGTCTGGAATTCCCTGATGGCTCAGGGTGTGTGGACTCGGTCGGAGTCTCTACTTCCCATCAATATTCTGGAATTGAGAGCAATATTCAATGCGCTTCAAGTTTGGCCTCAGTTGGCTTCGGCCAAATTCATCAGATTCCAGTCGGACAACATCACGACTGTGGCTTACATCATTCATCAGGGAGGAACAAGGAGTTCCTTAGTGATGACAGAAGTATCCAAGATAATTCAGTGGGTGGAAGCTCACTCTTGTTATCTGTCAGCAATCTACATCCCAGGAGTGGACAACTGGGAAGAGGATTTTTTGAACAGACAGACGTTTCATCCGGGGGAATGGGAACTCCATCCGGAGGTCTTTGCCAACCTGATTCTCAGATGGGGCAGGCCGGAGCTGGATCTTATGGCGTCTCGTCAGAATGCCAAGCTTCCGAGATACGGATCCAGGTCCAGGGATCCTCAGGCCGAACTGATAGATGCCTTGGCAGTGCCTTGGTCGTTCAACCTAGCTTATGTGTTCCCGCCGTTTGCTCTCCTTCCCCCGGGTGATTGCTCGAGTAAAACAGGAGAGGGCTTCGGTGATCCTCATCGCTCCTGCGTGGCCTCGCAGGACTTGGTATGCCGATCTAGTGGACATGTCCTCTCTGCCACCGTGGAAGCTTCCATTGAGGCAGGACCTTCTCATTCAGGGACCCTTCCATCATCCGAATTTAATTTCACTGCACCTGACTGCTTGGAGATTGAACGCTTGATTTTATCTAAGCGAGGGTTCTCTGATTCGGTCATTGATACCTTGATTCAGGCACGTAAGCCTGTTACTAGAAAAATTTACCATAAGATATGGCGTAAATATCTTTATTGGTGCAAATCCAAGGGCTCATGGAGTAAGATTAGGATTCCTAGGATTTTATCTTTTCTCCAAGAAGGATTGGAGAAAGGGTTGTCAGCAAGTTCCTTAAAGGGACAGATTTCTGCCCTATCTATTTTGCTACACAAACGTCTGGCAGATGTTCCGGATGTGCAATCTTTTTGTCAGGCTCTGACTAGAATCAGGCCTGTGTTTAGACCAATTGCTCCTCCTTGGAGTTTGAATTTAGTTCTTAGTGTTCTTCAAGGGGTTCCGTTTGAACCTATGCATTCCATAGATATTAAGTTGTTATCTTGGAAAGTTTTATTTTTGGTTGCTATTTCTTCTGCTCACAGAGTTTCTGAGCTTTCGGCATTGCAATGTGATTCTCCTTACCTTATTTTTCATTTCCGATAAAGTAATTACAAAACAAATTAATACAACACACAGAGAAAACCCAGCACTCACAAGCTCTCAGCTAAGATTTAAAAGCAAAAATGGAAAGGTTAGTTACCGGATCTGGCCAAATGGGACAAGCCCAGGTACCTCGTCAATTTGTTTTTTAATTTTCCCTATGGTTCTTGCACCCAGACCTGTCTGGGGTTAACTGCTTGTGACTCTGGGGACAGCACAGCTTCTTGTGAGTGCCAGTGGCACCCAGGGCTGAGCATGTTGCAGGGTCATGGGATGTGTACCCGGTCCGGTATGAAAGTGCAGTTCCCTTCCGTGTTTTGTATATGTCTAGGGTGATTACATATGCCTGTGCACCCTTCCCTTGTCCCAGTTTGTTTGGATTTGAAAGCTTGCATTGTGTGGCTGTTTTAGGGTCCCAGGTATTGGAAAGGACCTTGACGAGGTACCTGGGCTTGTCCCATTTGGCCAGATGCGGTAACTAACCTTTCCATTTTTGCTTTTAAATCTTAGCTGAGAGCTTGTAAGTGAGCGCTGGGTTTTCTCTGTGTGTGTGTGTGTATATATATATATATATATATAACACACAGAGAAAAAGTACCCCTATTTACAAGTGATAAATGCTGTAGATAAGGTATCCCTTGTTAATCAATAATGGCCTCTCTTGGGCCACATACTGTAATGGTTAACTAGCAAGGGGAAACACTGAGCAGTCAAACAATCTAGGGCCACTCTTTCACACTCCTATGTGTGGCAAGAGAGTACAGTTAATCTTATGTCTAAAGAAGTATAAGCAATCTTTGTTATATATATATATATATATATATATATATATATATATATATATATATATATATATATATATATATATATATATATATATATATATATATATATATATATATATATATATATAGTAAACTGTATAGGGGTATAAGTTAGAAATTGAAGCAGACAAATTTGTGGAAAAGCTGCACATTCAACAGAGCCTATTATAAGACAGATATGCATCACTTGGGTCTAGTACACTACACACAAGTATCTCTATGAATACAAAACCACTGTTCATGTAATGGGACTCAAAAACGCCCAAAAGCTCTGGAGTGGAAAGTGTGATTCCTCATTAAAGAAACGTCTTCATGATAAATCTGCATGAATATACTTTTTGAACCCTTAGGGAGATATATACATATATGCTCTATAGAAATTCAGTTAGGGTATACAATGGCCTTTGTACTAATGTAAAATGTGATAGATTAGACATTGACTGGGATTAACTAAGGGAGATTAAGAATTTGTCACAGTATTAAGCCTAATGTCTGGCAAAGAAGTTTAAATTTGAATGATAGTTGTGTCCCATCAATATTATATTGCGACTGTCAACAAAACAAAATCTAAAACTAAAACATGGAAGCACATCTTGATCAGATAGAAAACAAGAGAGTAATAGCTAACAGGTTAACAGCAGTACAAGGGGGGGGCGACATTTTGCAAACCTAAACTTCTGGCTTTAAGAGACCTATTAAAGACAAAGTTCTAGGTATCCCAGATAACAGACGTTATTGTCACTTGTGTAGTATCAGTGCAAAGTAGGATCTTTTTTAGAAGAAAGAAAGAGAACTGAGGAAACATTTAATTAAGTCTCTATCCCACATTGATTCCTTGGGCTTTAGGGTTTTGGTTAAACATTATGTCAGGTCACTTTATCAGATACATCTGACTAACAGACAGGCCTGCCTGTGGTCTTGAGCTTGATGACCTATAAATGAGAGAATAGGGAACTATATGGCAGTACAATGCGGCAGTAAACTGAATTACCCCACTTCAGTTTTCAGAGAAGACAGACAGCTCCTTAGTAGATTGAGTGTTCTCAGAGGGGGCCAACCGCTTCTTAGAGGGTTCAGCAGACACGTACCTCCGGGATCCCAATAAGGTAACAGTGGGGTTAGCAATTGTCTAGGGACAAGATATCATCTGACCTGTTCGTCTTCAGACCTCACTATGGGCCAGGTCAATATTTCCATATCTCTAGTTTCTTGGATATGGATTCCATCCAAGGTCGCCATGGGCATAGGTTGTAGTATCTCCTGACTTGGCCAGCACTTGTTGTTGATACTGTCACAAACCTCCACCAATGCTGCAGAGCTCTCCGTGTCGATCACTGTGTTATCAGTTACTATGTGATCATTTCGTATCTCCGCGTTAGTAAGTCTCCCTGAGAAGCGCTAGCAGTAGATCGAATATGCCAGGGCTTCAGGTCATAGCGACTCTGTTGCTCTACCAAGGTAGTGTTAAGCTGGACAGGTTGCCCAAGGATGCAGTTGCTTTCTTGTGCGTAGGCCTTCAATAGCGATTCCTCGAAGGTAGCTTGATAGGTACCGAGCAGGCATTGCAGCTCTTTTAGAATAAAGAGTAGGCAGCTTATAATATAATGTGTGAAACAGCGCACAAAAGGTGTCGCGCAGCAGTGGAAACCAGGTGGTGAGCCACTGGGGGGGTTTGTACTGCGGCCTCTATCTCATAGAAAAAGATCTGGATTACGTAAGCAAGCAGCGATTCCATAAATAAAGGCTTCTTACAGAAGAGTATCTTCTTAAGATTAGGGTTCTGTCAGTTAAATCTAGATTGTATCTGAAGATAATTCAAGATATAGCAGGAAAGCTGAAGCAGCACATATTGCGTCTAGACATGGCCGCCGCCCGGAAGTCTACCCCCCCTTATTTATTTTTATTCTACTCCCATGAGCTTTCTAATTTGGATTAACAAGCAAATATAATTGTTTATATTTCAGTGCCTGAACATTATCTGTAGTATTGCTTTTTATATAATGGCTGACTTAAGAAGAATTGTGTATTAACCTTTCCACAAACCTACTGTTTATTTACAGGCCTCCAACATTGATGATGTTTTAAGCCATCACACCAGCTTTCTTGACAACTGCCTCAAGGACTGCATGCTCACCAACCCGGAGCTGCTGAAGATCTTTT
>NC_069507.1:62359451-62406951 GCF_027579735.1 Bombina bombina | reverse complement strand
AGAGAGATGTGGTGTTTTTATTTAGTTTATCTTCAATCAAAAGTTTGTTATTTTCAAATGGTACCGGAGTTGTACTATTTTAGCCTCAGGCAGAAAGTAGAAGAAGAGTCTGCTTGTGGTTTTTGATGATCTTAGCAGGTTGTAACTAAGATCCATTGCTGTTCTCACACATAACTGAAGAGAGAGGTAACTTCAGCTGGGGGAATGGCGTGCAGGGTCTCCTGCTATGAGGTATGGGCAGTTTAAATTTTTCTAGAGAAATGAATATGCTAGAAAATGCTGTTAATACCGGATTTATTTAAGGTAAGCCTGATTACAGTGATTTAATAACGACTAGTATCATGCTTGCTGTAAAAGTTAATATTCTTATTACTTTCTCACATTACGGAAAAATAAAACGTTTGCTGAAAGTGTTTAAACGTTTTTTTATACATATTGGTGATAAAACTTTATTGGGGCCCAGTTTTTTCCACATGGCTGGCTAGATTTTGCCTAGGGATAGTTTTGTTAGGCCCTCTCACTGTGAATACAGGTTGGGAGGGGCCTATTTTCGCGCCTAAATGCGCATTCGATTTTGCAGCTTGAGTCCCCTGAACACTTAGGACCTCTCTAAAGGGTTTTTGTGCCTTTCAAAGTCGTTATATGGGCAGGTAGGGCCACAGCAGAGCTGTGGCAGTTTGTTGTGACTGTTGAAAAACATTTATATCGTTTTTTTGATCCGGTTTTGAAACTAAGGGGTTAATCATCCATTTGCAAGTGGGTGCAATGCTCTGTTAGTCTATTATACATACTGTAAAAATTTCGTAAGATTTACTGCTTTTTATCACTGTTTTTCAAATTCTGACAAAATTTGTTTCTCTTATAGGCACAGTACCGTTTTTATTTTTTGCTTGTTTACATTTATCAAAGTGTTTTCCAAGCTTGCTGGTCTCATTGCTAGTCTGTTTAAACATGTCTGACATAGAGGAAACTCCTTGTTCATTATGTTTAGAAGCCATTGTGGAACCCCCTCTTAGAATGTGTACCAAATGTACTGATTTTACTTTAAGTTATAAAGATCATATTCTGTCTTTAAAATATTTACCACCAGAGGAAACTGACAAGGGGGAAGTTATGCCGACTAACTCGCCCCACGTGTCAGAACCTTTGACTCCCGCTCAAGAGGCGCCAAGTACATCTAGCGTGCCCATGGCGTTTACTTTACAAGACATGGCGGCAGTTATGGATCATACCCTTACAGCGGTATTGTCCAAACTACCAGGGTTACAAGGAAAGCAAGACAGCTCTGGGGCTAGAAAAAATACAGAGCACTCTGTCAAGGTATTTGAAATATTATTAAATAATATATAGAGGTATATTTGTCTTTATTTAATAGATCTGTGGATATGAACATGGTCTGTAGACAAAGGTTTGTTCCTAAGAGATCTCCCACATTCATTATGTAAAATTATGCTGAACACACAGGGAGAGACAATGGAACATTTGGCCTGCCAAATTTCAGAACAGTCACTTAGAGGAATGTTGGGGGAAGTAATTTTGAAAGAGAACAGGATGAGTCATAAAAGGCAAATTAAGAGGATAGATTGTCAGATAGGTAACACCACACAAAATATATGGAGACAAAATGTCTGAAATACCCATCTTGGAACTGATCAAAATCATAGAGAAACAGCTTTTATACACATAGGTGTTAATCATCCTTAAACATCAAATACACATCTGCACTACTAGCTAAACAGGAAATATGCTGCATTAAGACTTTTACAACTACTCGTGGATTGACCCCATGTGGTGAGTATGAGACAAAAAGTCTGGCAACTGAAGTTACTGAAAAGTTAGAATGTTAGGATAATACAGTGAAGGCCCATGACTTACATTATGATTTCAAAACAACTGTATATATTTTAATGGATATGAGATGTGTATATATATATATATATATATATATATATATATATATATATATATATATGTGTATGTTTTGAAAGCATGAATATCTTAGCCTCTGTGTGTTTAAGAACATGAATAGATGTTTATGGACCTGAAGAGAAGTGATTATTAACATTTATTTTTATTTCAGATCTACATAGACAGGATTCACTTGGAATACAGTACAATACTGAATTAAAAATAAGCTATTATTCACATATAAATGCCAGGATACCGATAACATTGTAATGCATTTTAAACTAATAATTAGCAGTATTAAATTACCTAAATAAAATAAAATGTTAATAATATAACATATTTGGTATCAGAATAATCAGAAAAAAATAACCTAATATTAACCATCTGTAATTGGGGTTATATATGATTAATGCAGAGAGTGTGATCTGATTAAATAACCATTTTATGAAAGAATTTTTTTTTTTAACTTGCTTAAAAATGTTAGAGATGGTCTTGTTGTATTTGTTTGTTTGTACGTCTGCTGCCACCTGGTGTTATGTTGCGAGAACTACAGCCAGAAGGTTCTCTCTGGTTGTTAAAAATGAAATTTCCAAGGGCCAATCCGATTTAGACTTCCCAGATAACCAATGGGAAGGTCAGCTCCCGCAGGGCCACCCACAATTTACCAGTGATGGGAAAACCAAATAAAAAGTGAATGCAATGGAGAGAAAGACAGATTTTCTGCTGAAGCTAAAACTTGTAACTGGTTCCTGCTGGACGCGAGATACCACTTTACTTGAGCAAAGCTAATCTACCCTTCTCATTGATTGCGATATACACTTATTGGTGATCTGAGGTAAAATAATTCCTACCAAGAAATATTGGATATCGACTGCTTTTTACTTTGGTAACGTATTCAAGGTTTTGTAAGATAAGTTATATGCATAGTCAATTTGTATTTAATAGATTTAAAGAAACAGTGTGTTTTAATTAGCATTTCACAGCCTATATATATATTGTTTAAATCTGCGTCTGATTGACCAAGTAACTCATCTATGCAAGTTCTGATATTGTCAGTTAACTTTGTATTAGGATAAATTGCAGTTAAATAGCAGAATATATATTATCCTATTGTTTTATAAACACTGTTTAGAATTGTATTGCTTGGATGTTAAAGGTTTTTAGTCCCATTGTGTTAAATAAATAAAAGGCTGAATTGTGAAGGTATATCTTTCTGGGTTTTGTAAGAAGAATAGCATATCTTAAGAGTTGGTTTTAACGCATATAAACTTTTATTTAGTTTCCTTTTACTGCAAATATAGTTCAATATGTTTATGGATATTAACTAAATAAAAGAATTCAGATATTTATATTAATTGTATGGTCTAGTAGGTGCATGGTTGATAAGGGTTTCTATTTCTTTGTATTGTGTTTATAACCCTGCCATAAACTTATATATATTATTTGGATAGCACTGCTAAGATTTTCATAAATATACTGACATAATAATTGGAGGCACTTTTTCTGAGATTTAATAATATCCATCATAATTGATATAATATATTTGTAAGTAAATAGAAATTATTATAAAAGAGAAAAAAAAAAAATAATAATTCATATTTCGATATTAATATTTTGAAGATATAATTTTTTTTTTGAAAAGTTGAAATATTAATTTTCATATTTCGAGATTAATAATATTTCAAGATATTAATGTCAAAGATTAATTTTGAAAAATTAATAAAAATATTAATTTTTCATATTTCAAAATTAATCAAAAATATTAATTTTTCATATTTTCAAAGTTAATCAAAAATATTAATTTTTCATATTTCGGAATATTAATTTTTCATATTTCAAAATTAATAATATATTTTTTTTTTAAATATAAAATTTTTCTCTCTTTTTATTGGCAAAAATTGTATTAGCATTTTAGTTAAATAAATACTAAACCAATACAATAATGTCTGTAGCCAGAAGTGACTCATTTAATTCTATACATAGCAATGAAATTGGTCCCATAACCATACCTATTACTAAAGGTCAGGTCCTTAAGAAAGATATCTTAAGTTACCTTAAAGGGAAGTTTAATATTGCGGGTGAATTAAATGATTTTATGGATATGCTTGAAACTAGGGCTAAAAATATTACCGTTAATAATAATATGTGGAATGAAGAGAATGAATTCTTCCAGGAATTATTAATGATTAATCAATGCGAAGCTCCCAAAAAGCGAGATGAACTAATACTAAAATCCTGGCCCCTTTTAATATGCATAATTGACGAAATGTCGTTTTGTGTCACAGACAAACGATTGCAAATACAGGAGCTAGAAAATAGTATTCGTTCCTCGCGCAGACGCGAAGAGGGTTTAAAAATAGCCAAAAATAAAATGGATGAATTTGCCCAAAACCTAGCCACCTTAGATAAGCACAATATGGACTTAATCGCGCAGATACAAGATTTAAATAAACAGCTTGCGCAAAGCCAGAGAGAATTAAGCGATTTAAAAAGGTCATATCACCATAATGAAAACCCCTATATTAGCAATGAGAATAATACAGATAATGCTAACTCCTTTAGCGAACGCGTCAGGGACGAGGTACGAAAATATATAGAACAACATAGACAAATGACCCCTAACGGGTCAGAAGTAGATTTCCCAAATAGACAATCCCCTCAGGATGTAAATCCAGAGGACAGCTGTAGCGCAGCTGATGCGGGGGAGGGAAACTCTAACAGAGAGTCCCAAAATAAGTCTGATAAAGTCTATGATTCCCATAAAATAATCACCTTCGTACAACGCGCAGTACCTATATTCTCCAATAAGGGAACAACATCTGTAATTGATCATTTACAGGCTTTTGAAAATGCGTTAGCTATAATGAATGTTACAAGTGAGAAATTGAAAATTGAATTTCTACCTTGGGTATTTGACAGTAAGCATCACAAATTCTTTGCCTCACTAAAGGATATGAATATTCATTCCTGGAATGGGGTAAAACGACAATGCAGAAAAGAATTCGGGCAATATCGCACTAAAACTGCCGCGAAGATAGCGGTATATGGTTTAAAGTGTCGTGCGAATCAGAGTCCAATCGAATTCCTTTCTGTATTGAAAAATGCGTACAGTATGGCTGAAGATAATCCCAAATTTGACGGCTCAGAATTTGTAAATTTATTTTTTGAAGCACTGCCTACACCCATCAAAATTAACTTAGCTAGAGATTTTGATGAGGACTGCTCATTGGAATGGCTGATCAAAGAGAGTACAAAATTATACTCTATTCAGCAGTCCAGTGAGCAGGGGGTTAAAAAGGAATCAAAACCCAAAATTGTAGCAGAAACTAGGGTGTCACCTAAACCCCTCAATTTGGAGTCTAACAAGAGAACTTATGCAGAGGTGGCCAGTCAAAACAGGCCATCTCCACAGAGGTTTAATTCTGCCCCTCCCCCTACACAGGTTGAGGCGCAGGGAGACTATAACCAAAGTGGGGGACATAATCAGGTGAATAATTACTCACAAAGAGAATACTCACCAAATAATTGGTATCCGCGCAAGGGTAGATACAATAGACGGCGAAGATATTCTCAGGGTAACCAGACACCCCAGGTATATAATGCTCCCCAAAGTACTAATGCTGAACAAGCTGAACCCCAGGGGCAACCACGCCAGAATAGAAATAGTGGCCCTGATTCTGAGGGAACCCAATGGTCCAGGAATCAGTACAATGGGGCACCAAGAGATAGGCCCAGGGGTAGAGGTAACTTGTACAATCAGGTAGATATGCTGTTTACCCAATTAAATCGGTTGAGCGAACAAATCGCTAATATGAGTCAAAAATCTACGGCTCAGCAACCGAACAATACTTTTTTAGGGGTACAGCCAGTGGTCAGCAGTGGACCACAGGCACAGTCATAAATACTGCAGTATCACCTGAAGGGGAGGGGAGAGATATGCAAAATGTAGTAATAAATATCAATGATACTAATCATGTTATCTCCCCACAGACCGGAAACGGACAAATTAGCTGTGACAATGAGCGACATCAGCCGGGAAAAATTAACCAAACTTTTCCTCTGCAGTGTTCTCTTAACATTATTTCCACAGATGCAGTACACAAGAACCCAGCTGACCTTGTCATAGGGGAAACAGGTAGGTATGAAATTTCCTCTGCATCGAATGACACAGCGGATCCAGGTAAAATGTGGCGAAGCCCACAGATGTACAAGAATGCAAATTTTATGTGTGAAATGATAGAAACTGCAGGAAGATATTATGTACTAGTTGAGCTGCAAGATTCAGTCTCCAACCCTATCAGGGGATTAATTGACACTGGGTCACAGGCAACTATCTTATCCCACAGGTACTACACACAGCTAAATGAGCTAACACCCCACAAACCTAAAATAAAATAATTTGACGGTTCTCTAATAGGTGTTGGGGGTGACTCCCTAAAAGTCTACGGTACTGCCTGGTTAAAATTTAAATTGGGGAACAGGGTCATAAGACACCCTGTCATTATAGTGGATCTGCCAACTGATCGTTTAATTATTGGTAGTGATCTCCTGAAACGATTAAGCACCATAATTGATTGCATAAATAATGTAATTTGGTCGCAAGTTAAACGGCCTATCAATTATGAAAAATCTGGTATATCTCGCACCCGACACAGCTGTCACGTGGTGGAAGAGAAACCAGATGCTGTGGAGATTCATTTCAGGAATAACTCTACACCTGAAATCACTATTCTACAAATAGATGATCAGACTCCTTTTAGTGGCTCTGATGGTAATACTTTTAAAATATTGCCTGGAAAGATAGCGAATATTTCCCTAGATAGCGATGTATTAACCATATCACTCCACAAGGGGGATCATAAAATCCCTAAGGGGGGAGGCCACACTCAATACCTCACAGGGATTGAGAGAGTTAAAGAGGATCTATTTATCCCTATACAAGTGCATGACCTTGGTAAAACCAAGTATGCTAAAATAAATTTAAAACAGGAAGCTAGCTATATAAGCGAAGGTTTATTAGCGCAAATAGCTGAACCTAAAGTGATTAAATATCTTTCTCCCCAAGACCACTGTGTCAACGGCCTGGATGACAGGTCTGAAAGCTATAACATCACAGCTAAGTGCTTATTATCTATCTCTATTGGTAATAAGTCAGTGAAGCACCTGTTTTTAGTTTTAAATACTCCCCATAATCAAATATACATTGGCAATGATATCTTACATAGATATGCCATACAAATAGATTTGATTAATTCTTGCCTCTGGAGCAGGTTAAAGGGGGACCCTGAAGTATTTCAGGATGAAAATGCAGCCCTGAAATCAAACCAGCAATTGCCATATGCTGTGAATATGCAGGTATCTAGCGATGTTATAATTCCTGCTGGGGCTGATAAATTTCTTTTACCCTTACAGGTAAAGAGAGGTCAGAAATTAAAAACTTCTGAAACACTGATTTGCCTCTCCCATAGAATACAAAATCTGGGTGTCTCAGTAACCTACACTCCTATGGTGAATATTGGAACTGTTCCAATAAATATTATTGTGCATAACATGACCCCACAGGATATAACATTATCCAAGGGAACTACCATAGGATATGCACTGGAATCAAGTTATTACACTTTTGGATTCCAGAATAATGTAATTGGGCTAATACCTGAAGGATACCTAACTGAAGAACAATTAATAGAACAATCCTTTGCATCTATGCCAGAGGGTCTATTTAATATTCAGTCTATTTATCCCTTCAGCTCAGAGGAAGGCATCTGTAAAATTGAAGAAGCCTCTCTAGTGTTTGATCAGCCAATCAAACAGCAAGATTACCCAAATACCCAGAGTCATGGGAGCAATGTAAATTATAATCAAGGGGATCTCACCTCTAGACTGGAAGAAGCCTATGAAATAGGACAGCCTGAAATCTTTCCAGGATTTCAGCAAATAGTCGAAGAGCAAATATCCTTAGCTAATGGCTGTTCCAGCGATGATGAACGCCAACAGCTGCGAGAACTCCTAATGGAATACAAGGATATTTTCGCTAAGGATTCTTATGACTGTGGTACCACAGACTTGCACATTGCAAGAATACAAACAGATCCTAATGCGCCACCTGTATTTGTCAAACAATACAGACTTCCCTTAGCCTCATATGATTCTCTTGCAGAGATCATAAGGAATTTGGAAGAAAGAGGTATTATCAGACAGGTGCACAGCTCTTATAATAATCCTATTCTAGGTGTCCTTAAGCCCAATGGACAATGGCGTTTGTGTGCTGACTTAAGACAGCTAAACAAACGAGTATACATGTCTGGCTGGCCTGTACCATACATTGACCAGTGTCTAGCACAAATGCAGGGATCCAAAATATTCACTGCCATTGATTGTGCACAGGGATATTGGACCATAAAGGTACATGAAGAGGACCAATATAAGCTAGCATTCTCCTTCCAAAAGATTCAGTATGCATTCCAGAGACTTCCATTTGGATACATAAATTCTGGACATGAATTTGCTGTATTCATGCATAAGGCTATGCCTGACGCACTGGAAAGGGGGACCTTATCTTATGTGGATGATGTTTTAATCAAAAGCACAGACTTTGAAAAACACATTGCAGAGCTTAAACACGTCCTCAGCCAACTTAAAAGGGCAGGTGTCAAATTATCCCTGCAAAAAGCTCAATGGTGCCGCACTCGTGTAAACTTCTTGGGACATGAAGTTACTTCTGACGGATTAAATCCCCAGAAGAAAAAGGTAGAAGCGATAGTGAATTCTAAAAACCCAACTAACTTAAAGGAATTGAGATCATTCCTGGGTATGACAAATTATTCTCGCAAATTCATTGATAATTATGCGGAATTAACTAAACCACTACTACTTCTTCTGAAGAAAGATGTGAAATGGCACTGGAGTGAGTCTCAAGAGACAGCCATCAGAGAGCTGAAGAGAAAACTCACTCAAGCACCTTGCTTAGCATACCCTGAAGGTGGCAAACCTTTCTTCTTAGAGACAGGTTACACAGATATAAGCATGAGTGCTGTGTTATACCAAAAGCATGATAATTTGAACAAAGCCATTGCTTATGCGAGCAAAAATCTATCCCCAGTAGAAATAAAGTTTAACGATTGCGAAAAAGCCCTCTTATCTACTGTATGGGCTCTACAAAATTTCCGCAGCTATATACAGGGCGAGAAAATTATTGTAGAAACGGCCCACCAGCCTTTGCTATATTTGCAAAGTGAGAGAATAAGAGATGGGAATTTGTCTAATAGCCGCATAACAGCGTGGACTCTTTCCTTACAAGGCTGGCCCTTAGAAATTCGCTACAAGCAGAATAAAAAGAATCCAGTCGCACAAGGGCTTGCTGAGCTCCACGACTGTACTGCTAGAGATCCTGGGGAAAAATTATCAGAAGATGATTTTCTGGAAGAACAATTGCTTTCCCCATATAAAATGTACAATGAGGACCATTGTCAAACATTACCTTGGGTATATGTTGATGGTTGTTCTTACCATGCCACTATTGATAATGAGCGCAGACTAGTCGCTGGCATTGGTATAACTGGGGCAAATGGATTCTCAAATATATCTGTAGGTTTCAACATTGGACCAAGATCCAGTCAAGTTGCAGAACTAACTGCTGTTTTCAAAACCATTGAAATGGCTATTGAACATGGTATTCATGAATTTGTGATCATAACTGACTCAAATTATGTGCGTGACAGTTTTGTTGAATACCTGCCAACTTGGAAAAGAAATGGCATGCAGAAAAGCAATAACAAACCAGTCAAGCATGGCAAATTGTTCTGCGAGATTGATAATCTGGTAGTATCCAATGATTTAACCATACACTGGAAAAAGACCAAGGGTCATTCCAGAGTTCTAGGTCCTGATAAGGAAGGCAATGACCTTGCGGATTCATTAGCCAAACAAGGAGCCATAACTGGAGAACTCCTTAATATTGACCACTTAATGGGTGCAATTCAGGTAGAAGCCATTACCAGAAACCAGGCAAAACAACAGAGTGAGCCTAACTTGGTACAATGGAGTCAGGATTCTCCTAGTGAGGACCTGATCACTAGTCAAACTGAAGACCCCATTGTAGGCATCTTCTATAAACACATAGAAGATCCTGAAAGCAACCCCATCTCAAAAGATGATTATATTGGCAAAGAAGATCTGAGAATCTTAATAAAATCTAAATCACAATTCAAATTACAGGATGGTTTGTTAATTAGAACCTCCAAAACTGGCATCCAGCAGTGGGTAGTACCCACCAAGTTCAGAGGTCTAATGCTTCAACATGCCCATGATGCTCCCACATCTGGTCATCGTGGTGCCAAACTCACATATGAAATATTGCGTGATTACGCTTTTTGGCCACACATGTTGAAAGATGTTCAAACCTACTGTCAAGGGTGTTTAATCTGTCCACAGTTCCAACCCACTGCACCAACGCATAGAGCGCCATTGCAGAAAAGGGGGATGGTAATGCCATGGTCAGATATACAAATTGATTTTATTGGTCCAGTAACAAGGTCATCAAGAGGTAACAAATACATGTTAACAGTGACATGCCTGTTCACTAAATGGGTAGAGTGCATTAGTGCACCTAACAATAGTGCTGAAACATGTGCAGCATTGCTCATCAACCATGTATTTTCCAGATTTGGTTTGCCCCAAAGAATCGAATCAGATCGGGGGACCCACTTCACTAGCGAAGTGATGACAAAAATGTGGAAAATACTAGGGGTTAAAAGAAAGCTCCATATTGCTTATAGAGCTGCCTCAAGTGGTGGTGTAGAGCGTTACAACCAGTCCATTGTTAAAATCCTCAAAAAGTTTGTGAGTGAAACAGGTAAAGACTGGGATGTAAAACTACCTCTAGTCTTAATGGCATTAAGAGCAACTCCAAGTAGTGCTACCAAAATGTCACCTTTTGAACTGATGACAGGTAGAAGAATGGTTCTACCTCAGCATCTACTGTACCGTACATCAGACCAAAATTTGATAAACGCTGCTAATACACATCAATATGTGGAGAACTTAAGAAAGCACCTGCAATATGCCTTTGCATTTGCTCAAAGGAATTTAGAAAGAGCCGCAACTGCCACTAAAACCTATTATGATCTCAAAACGTCCAAAAAGGAATATGAAATAAATGATAAAGTTTATCTTTATAACTTTGGAAGAGATCAGGTTAGGGAGAAGAAATTTCTTCCCTCATGGAAAGGTCCTTTCGTCATTACTGACAAAATATCTCCAGTGGCCTATAAAATACGGATCCCCAAAAATGAAAGTTTCATAGATAAATGGGTCCATATCAATCAATTGCGAGCGTGTCATCCCAGATCCCAACTACAAGTCATAGAGGGAGAATGAAGTGTCATATCCCCAAATGAACTAAAGACATACTATAGTTTAAAGATGCCTAACTGATAAACATGAAGGTTCAAAATTGACCGACTATCTACATAGAAGACTGTCCATGATGTGTACGGTCAACATCCTCACCAAATACCACTAACTTTGATCCAATTCAAATACATGTGTCCTACATATTTTTGAATTGGAAAGGGGGATTTATGTCAAGGTATTTGAAATATTATTAAATAATATATAGAGGTATATTTGTCTTTATTTAATAGATCTGTGGATATGAACATGGTCTGTAGACAAAGGTTTGTTCCTAAGAGATCTCCCACATTCATTATGTAAAATTATGCTGAACACACAGGGAGAGACAATGGAACATTTGGCCTGCCAAATTTCAGAACAGTCACTTAGAGGAATGTTGGGGGAAGTAATTTTGAAAGAGAACAGGATGAGTCATAAAAGGCAAATTAAGAGGATAGATTGTCAGATAGGTAACACCACACAAAATATATGGAGACAAAATGTCTGAAATACCCATCTTGGAACTGATCAAAATCATAGAGAAACAGCTTTTATACACATAGGTGTTAATCATCCTTAAACATCAAATACACATCTGCACTACTAGCTAAACAGGAAATATGCTGCATTAAGACTTTTACAACTACTCGTGGATTGACCCCATGTGGTGAGTATGAGACAAAAAGTCTGGCAACTGAAGTTACTGAAAAGTTAGAATGTTAGGATAATACAGTGAAGGCCCATGACTTACATTATGATTTCAAAACAACTGTATATATTTTAATGGATATGAGATGTGTGTATATATATATATATATATATATATATATATATGTGTATGTTTTGAAAGCATGAATATCTTAGCCTCTGTGTGTTTAAGAACATGAATAGATGTTTATGGACCTGAAGAGAAGTGATTATTAACATTTATTTTTATTTCAGATCTACATAGACAGGATTCACTTGGAATACAGTACAATACTGAATTAAAAATAAGCTATTATTCACATATAAATGCCAGGATACCGATAACATTGTAATGCATTTTAAACTAATAATTAGCAGTATTAAATTACCTAAATAAAATAAAATGTTAATAATATAACATATTTGGTATCAGAATAATCAGAAAAAAATAACCTAATATTAACCATCTGTAATTGGGGTTATATATGATTAATGCAGAGAGTGTGATCTGATTAAATAACCATTTTATGAAAGAAATTTTTTTTTTAACTTGCTTAAAAATGTTAGAGATGGTCTTGTTGTATTTGTTTGTTTGTACGTCTGCTGCCACCTGGTGTTATGTTGCGAGAACTACAGCCAGAAGGTTCTCTCTGGTTGTTAAAAATGAAATTTCCAAGGGCCAATCCGATTTAGACTTCCCAGATAACCAATGGGAAGGTCAGCTCCCGCAGGGCCACCCACAATTTACCAGTGATGGGAAAACCAAATAAAAAGTGAATGCAATGGAGAGAAAGACAGATTTTCTGCTGAAGCTAAAACTTGTAACTGGTTCCTGCTGGACGCGAGATACCACTTTACTTGAGCAAAGCTAATCTACCCTTCTCATTGATTGCGATATACACTTATTGGTGATCTGAGGTAAAATAATTCCTACCAAGAAATATTGGATATCGACTGCTTTTTACTTTGGTAACGTATTCAAGGTTTTGTAAGATAAGTTATATGCATAGTCAATTTGTATTTAATAGATTTAAAGAAACAGTGTGTTTTAATTAGCATTTCACAGCCTATATATATATTGTTTAAATCTGCGTCTGATTGACCAAGTAACTCATCTATGCAAGTTCTGATATTGTCAGTTAACTTTGTATTAGGATAAATTGCAGTTAAATAGCAGAATATATATTATCCTATTGTTTTATAAACACTGTTTAGAATTGTATTGCTTGGATGTTAAAGGTTTTTAGTCCCATTGTGTTAAATAAATAAAAGGCTGAATTGTGAAGGTATATCTTTCTGGGTTTTGTAAGAAGAATAGCATATCTTAAGAGTTGGTTTTAACGCATATAAACTTTTATTTAGTTTCCTTTTACTGCAAATATAGTTCAATATGTTTATGGATATTAACTAAATAAAAGAATTCAGATATTTATATTAATTGTATGGTCTAGTAGGTGCATGGTTGATAAGGGTTTCTATTTCTTTGTATTGTGTTTATAACCCTGCCATAAACTTATATATATTATTTGGATAGCACTGCTAAGATTTTCATAAATATACTGACAACTCTGACGCTTTTAGTAGCTATGTCTGATATCCCCTCACATTATGCAGAAGCTGAGGCAGGAGAGCTTCTTTCTGTGGGTGATTTTTCTGACTCGGGGAAGATGCTTCAACCTGATTCTGATATGTCAACATTTAAATTTAAGCTTGAACAGCTCCGCGTGTTGCTCAGGGAGGTTTTAGCTACTCTGGATGACTGGGACACCATTATAGTGCCAGAGAAATTGTGTAGATTGGATAAATACTATGCAGTGCCTGTTTACACTGATGTTTTTCCAATACCTAAAAGTTTTTCAGAAATTATTACTAAGGAATGGGATAGACCAGGTGTACCGTTCTCTCCCTCTCCTATTTTTAAGAAAATGTTTCCAATAGATGCCGCTACACGGGACTTAAGGCAAACGGTCCCTAAGGTGGAGGGAGCAGTTTCTACCCTAGCTAAGCGTACAACTATCCCCGTCGAGGACAGTTGTGCTTTCCTAGATCCAATGGATAAAAAGTTAGAGGGTTGTGGAGACTTCCGTTGGGGGAGGAGCTGTGCAGACTACCTGCTGCACACAGGTGTTGTGAGAGAACACTATTCTACCGTCTCCCCGCTCCTAGCCACTTGCCCGGGAGAGTTACCCGGGATTGCTGTGTGGCGCTCTGCGAGGCTACGGCCCGCCCGAGTTTGGAGTCTCCAATAGCTGATTTAGCTAAGCGATCCTTTCGCTGGAAATTTTAATGCTGAAAAAGGACAATTACCCTTAAGCCGTTTGGGAGGAAAAGGGAAAATAAATTTTCATCTCCCTGCAAATATCCATACCCTGCAGGAACTGAAGACAGAGGGCACGCAGTGGATATCCTACCGGGCGCTGCCTGGGGATTGCAGGCTTTGGTCGGTGAGTGAGGCAGTTGCGGTGAGGAAGCCTCTCGGGACCAGGCGCAGACAACGTGTGGCAGGGCATTTGTTCAGCTATCCGGCTGCACTGTGAGAGAGAAGCGGAGTAGCCTAAAGTTGAGGCAACGGATCTACTGGAAGCGGCGCTGTGATCTGTAGCAGCTGGAATGGACAAGAGCTTGCAAAATAACCGCACAGGTGGGTAGCGGTGTCTGGAGGCAAGACTCAATCAGTCGAGGTTCAGCTAATACAGGTGCTGGCCGGGGGCGTGATACAGGAGCTGCCCTAAAATCAGCAGTGCCCTGCTAAGGTGTAACAGGCAAGGAAGCCGGACTATATCAAGGCACAGAGAAGATCTCTAAGGTATAGGCTGGTCCCAACACTCCGAGATTTACTTTTTTCAAGCAGCCTAGGATCTCCAGCAGCTTCAGATTTCTCGCTGGTTGCAGGGCTGGCCGTATGTAGCTGGAGATTTACGGTGAGAGGAGAATATTCTGACATACAGTCAGGATAAGGGGGAACTGCAATTGGATCATTTGGATATTCTTTCCCATTCACATCTTGAGGCTGCAGTGGTAAGATTCAGGCTTAAAACCTGACATTGATAAGTGTTCCCTCTAAGCTGATTGATTCTGCCCTCGCCCTGTGTGTTACTGCAGTGTTTTACATGTTGTCAGCCTCTTCCTGAGCTGGTGAATTTACAGACACTAGGATTCCCATTGATATTATATAAAGGTGTTCTTGTCTCTTCTCCAGGACAGCAGGAAAAAAAAATGCTGCTTGCTTGACATTTCATACTAATATAACGGGGACTAACAGATAAAAGCTCGTTACAGAGCCCCTTAAGAATACTTGCAGTCTAATACCCTAAAAGGACAGAACAATAATCCATGTATTATAATACAAGCTATATATGTATCCAATTCATGAAAGAGAGAGTGTATTATGCTTGGTACTCTACTAGGTTAGGAGAAATGGTTTATTGTTACCTTCTGCAATAATTCTATCTGCTGTGGATAAGAGCTGCAATCTAGGAATCTGTATAGCTATTAAAAATTTTTTTATTTTTTTTTCCTTTTTATGCCTTGCTATATTATATTTTTTTTTTATTGTACTTTTCTTGGTTTAGGATCTGTTAGCGTGTGAACTAGCATGTTAAATGGTTTATCTCATTTAAATATACCTACTCTTAAATCCTAATGAGGTAAACAGGGCTGCTATTTGGAACAAAACGTTATTTGTTACGTAACCCTTTATATATATATTTGTCACGTAACCCTACAGCTGTAAGTAATTATCCCCGGATGTTTTGATAAGTAGCTCTACGTGTCTAAGAGAACGGGGGGGGGGGGGGGGAATAAATAAAAAAAAAAAAAATGATCATCTAGGCAAAGAAAAGCAGGGAGTGTGAAAAGTTTGAAAAGTATCATTGAAATTAGCTGGTTTTTCTCCTGTTGTTTGATCTTGGACACATACTAGATATTAGTTTTTTTTTGTTGTTTTTTTAATTTTTATTTGAAATATCATTCATGGGTACAGAAAAAAAAGAGGGATAACAGTTATAATCACTTGCTTACATAATAGGGGATAGAACATTTCTTCAATACCAATAATAAATTATCCCTTATTATACCTCATACAAAAAAAAAAAACTTAAATATATACAGAAACAAAATGGCTTCTAGAAATTTGCAATTAGTAAGCTGTCTAGGTCTTCCTAAACTGGTCAATCGACTCGACCTCGGGACGGAAGGGGAGACAAAAAGAAAAAAAAAAAACAGACACAAAAACCCCCTTAAAGGTCCCCATATAGAACAATTAGCCCTTCCATTCGGAAGGAAATAAACCAAGTTCTAGTTGCTGCACAAACCAACTGGAATCCCTGAATGGGGCAACTAACTGTAGTTGAGCAACTATAGGTAAGGTTAGTATAACCTTTTCCCATTTAGAGAAAAATCTTTGTATTGACTTATCGTGTGCGTCTCTCAGATTGAATTGTTCCATAATAATCTGATTATAAACTTTATTTACAAACTCCTTGAATTTAGATTCACGTGGAGATTTCCAATTCCTGAGCAAGACATTACGTCCTACTAAAATCGCTGTATTTATGAGTCTAGTATTTACATAAAGTTCCTCCTGTCCTATAAGGAAAAAAATATGTCTTCACTCGAAACTGAAATTGCAAGGATTTACCCTATTCACCCAAAAACACACTTTGCTCCAGAACTGGGACGCTTTAGGGCAATTCCAGAAGCAGTGTATTTCATCTGCGTCTTTAGCACTACATTTAGGACATTTAACTTCTGTCTTATACCATTTTGACATCTTGGCCCGTGTCACATATGCTAAATTTATTAACTTAAAATGGGATTCCTTCCAGTCTACAAAAACTTGAGTTTGATCAATTAATCTAAAACTTTGTAGAATATGGTCCTTATTAACATTTGGGAGGAATTTATTCCATTTTCTTTCTAAATCCTCAATATGCAACAGCCCACTATGTTTAATAAGTAGGTTATATAAAATTGAAATGGAGCTTTTCCCAGCTTGATATAGTTTAATTACATCATCTAAATCTCCCAATGACGTAGAGTTTTCAGCCTCTACTCATAGAGATCCAATCCAATGTTGTGCCTGAAGATAAGCATAGAAAGAAGATTTTGGTAAATTGAAATTAGTCCTTAGCTCTGCGAATGTCTTAATCACTAGTGACTCCTCTACACACATATCTTTTAAATTTTTGAGGCCATTACTAGCCCATATAGAGAAAATTTTATATGTGCATCCTGGTATAAAATCCGGGTTCCCTACTAAGGGCAGAAATGCAGATCTACGAAAATTAATATGTAGTTCCGCGCATACTTTTTGCCATGCCAAAATTATGTATTTAAAAGTATACATATGTTTCACATTTACTGGTAATTTCGCAAAAGGTATATGGATCAGTGCCTGCAAGGCAAATGGACTTACCAAATATGTTTCTAATCCAAAAAAAGAAACCTGATCTTTTTCTAGTATCCAATCTAATACAAATTTAACCAGCGAGGCAAGATTGTAGAACTGCAGATTCGGGAGAGCTAAGCCGCCATGTGCTTTGAAGTATGCTAATTTAAATAAAGAAATCCTAGGTTTCTTCCCATGCCAAATAAATCTACTGAATAAACTTTGGACTAATTTTAAGTCCTTTTTAGTAATTAGCAACGGAAGATTCTGTAACAAGTACAATAATTTTGGAAATAAAATTGCTTTAACTACCATTACTCTAGCAGAAAGCGAGATGGGTAAATTGTGCCATGCTAATAGTTTCTGCTTGAACATCTCAATACATTTTGGGAAATTTAATTCATACCAGCACGAAGGGTTCTTACTTAAAATAATACCCAAGTACTTGATTTCCTGTACTTCTTTAAAAGGATGAAGAACAGGGGACTTCGGTTTGTAAATCCACATCAGTTCCGATTTCCCCCAATTGATTTTATAGCCCGAGATTGAACTAAAAATTTCTATAATTTTTAGCAATTGGGGTATGGATTGATTAGTATTGCTTAGAAAAAGTAAGATATCACCAGCAAATAGTGATGTCACCAAGTTTTTATCCCCGAGCTTAATTCCCTTTAACTCCTTTCTTAATAGAATGGCTAACGGCTCTAGAGATAAATTGAAAAGCAAAGGGGAGAGGGGGCACCCTTGCAGCATGCCACGTTGGAGAGTGAAACTCTTAGATACTTCCCCATTAACAATGATAGCTGATGTTGGGGCCTGATATAAAATCCGCACAAACTGATAGAAATTCCCTGTAAGGCCAAATCCTTTAAGTGCCGTAAACAGATGGTCCCACACTATGCAGTCAAACGCCTTCTCAGCGTCGACTGTAAGCAGAGCTAAGTCTGTGCTAGAATGTGCCTTTTTCTTATTTATCACTTTACTCCAAAAATGGTCAATAACTAGCATCACTTTTCGAAGGTTCTTCACCGAGTTTCTACCCACCATAAAACCTGCTTGATCCGGATGTATTAGTGGGTCAAGCATCTTCTTAAGTCTAGATGCAATAATAGCCGTTAGTAGCTTATAATCCTGATTTAACAGCGATATAGGCCTGTAAGAAGACATCATTTCTGGATTTTTATCTTTTTTCAAGATCAGAGCCACATTCGACGCTGAGAAGAACATCGACTGCATCTGGTTTTTAATATAGTACTCATTGAAAAGTGTTGCTAGTATAGGTAAAATTTGATCATGTAAGAGTTTATAAAACTCTGATGGAAGAGCATCTGGACCTGGTGCTTTGTTGGACTTAGCTTGTCTAATGGCATCTGTAATCTCACCTAGCGATATAGGCTCATTTAATCGTCTCCGATCCTGTGTGTCTATTCTAGGTAGCACTATTCTTTTCCAAAAGTCTTGTTTATTATTTGAATTAACTGTTCCTGTTGAATAAACCTCTTGAAAATATTTAACGAATTCACGTCTTATCTCAGCTATATTGGTGATCCTTCTGTCCCCAATCTTAATTGTGGCTATAAAATTCTTCTGAGACCATCCTTTAGCTAGTTTAGCTAAATATTTTGCCGAATGGCCATAATGTCCTCTAAATCTAGCTTTTTGTTTTAAGTCTTCTAGAGCCATGCCTTGTTTCAGGAACAGATCTCTCTCTATTCGTGCCGCAGCATACTTATCCCAAAGGGTCTGATTTGGGGTATTTACATATTTTTTAAAAGCATTTTTGACCTGATTAGCTAATTGTTCTCTATTTTTCCTCTTCTTTTTCCACTTGTGTAAAAAGGCAATAATCTCACCCCTCAGGACTGATTTTGCTGTTTCCCATAAAATTTCTGGCTTATCTGTATATGCCACGTTGAACTGGTGAAATTCTTTCCATCTAGCTTGCAGCCAGTTCTTAAATTTAGCATTATTGACTAAATATTGAGGGGAAAAAACGTGGTTTAAGAAGGTCTGGGGACCTAATTGCATTAATCTCCAGGCTAATAATTGCATGATCAGAGATAACGATCTCGCCTATCTCTGATTGGATCTCTAAACCAAGCATATTACTGGATATTAGAAAATAATCTATTCTAGAAAATGATTTAAATGATTTAGATTCACAAGTATACTCCCTAGTATCCGGATGTTGTAACCTCCATATATCTTTGAGAGCAAGCTTATAACAAAAATTTTGTAGCACCTTAGTTTCCCTGTTATATTAGTATATATATTAGTATATAAATATTCCCTAGATATTAGTATTCTACACAGGAACTGGTCATTATAGTGGTCACAAAGCATTTTGATAATTGTGGTTTTTCTACTCTGTATAGGGATATCAGAATTTCATGGAATATTTTTTTTCTCACTAAAGTAGAGAAGTTATTTTTTGCCTGTCAGGTGCTACACGGCTTATCTTGTTCACTTTAATCAGGTATATCTTAATAAATAGGACACTAGAGCACTAACCCACCCCTTTTATTTATTTTTTTCCCCTTTTGTGTGTAGACACATATTTTCACATTTCACTTTAGGAAGTAGTATAACTGCCACTTTTACATTCACACGCCTATCTGTAGATAGGAGAGAAGCTCATTTAAGCACTCTTATTTTTCACTAGACTAAATTTAGGTCTTTTTTTTTTTTTTTTTTTTCTTCTTCTGTGTATTGACACATATTTTCACATTTCACTACAGGAAGTAGTACAACTCCCACTTTTATATTTACACCGCTCTCCACAGCAAGGAGAGAAGCACATTCGAGCACGTCTATTTTTCACTAGATCTAAATCTAGGTCTTTCTTGTTCTTTTTTTTTTTTTTTTTCTCACCTCACTCAATTTTTTTGTTTGTTTATTAAACACGCCCAGGAGAATCAGGAGGGTAGGAAATTAGATCGAAGATAGGAACCAGCAGACTTGGAGTGCCCCCTTATAGCTCCCCTCTTTTCACTATATATTTTCTATCACTTTCTTTCTTTTTATGGAAAGATTTGTCACTCAAGCTAAATCTTCTTCGCCCAGAATGCCTGTTAAAGGCAAAGACAAAAAAGCTAAGCTGGGTGATCCCAGTTTGAATAGCTCTATTGAGACATTACCTAATATAAATGACACTCAGATGCTAATCACTCATTTAACTGATTTATTTACCCCACAATTTGAGATAATAAAGGCTGAATTGGGCACGATTTCATCTGTAATATCTAACCTCTCTGTGGAGGTCAAACAATTCTCCAATAGAATGCTAGAAATGGAGAATAGAGTCTCTGAGTTAGAAGATCAAGCCAATGTCCAAGATGACATTATAACCAAACAAAACTCTAAAATTACCAATCTGCAATTGCGTCTGGACGACCTGAAAGATCGTTCCAGACGCAATAATATTCGAATTGTTGGCCTCCCCGAGACCCCGGAATTCCAGGATTTATATAATTTTACATCTTATATATTGCCCCAGGCCTTAGGTTTTCCCCAGCAGAGGCTTCCCATTGTCATAGAGAGAGCCCACAGAACGGGCCCTAAAAATATTCAGTCTGAGGGATCTCGCCTAAATAGAATGTGCATCTTTATAATTCTGAATTACCAAGACAAGGTTGAATATTTGAGATTATTCAAAAAAAGAAGTGAACCACTCTTGTTTGGAAATAATAGAATTTTATTATTCCAAGATAATTCGGTAGAAACCTCCTCAAAAAGAAAGATAATGGCACCGCTCTGCTCGCAACTTATTAATAAAGGCTATAATGCATGGATGGTATATCCTGCTAGCATAATTGTTGAGCAGGACGGTGCCAGACAAATCTATCGAGAGGCCGGGGAGGTACATTTTTTTATAAATGATAAATAGTTGACTGCTCAGCTATTTAAGGTTTACTTTTGTCCCCTATAAAATGAAGGGTGAGTTAGATCCTAAAGTCCTTTATCTCTTTTTTGAGGGATGCATGTTTAGAAGAGTTAGGGATTTTTGTTTTGATATTTTTCAAAGGTTTTTTTTTTTTTTTTTCCTCTCTCTTTCTCCCTCCTCATCCTTTTCCTCTTATTTTTTCTGCTCCTTATCGATTTCCCCCCTCCGGGTCCGCAAGAGGAATCTTTTTTTTTGTCTGTTCCGTTAGGAGTCGGTAGTGGATATTAAATTTTTATCTTGGAATGTAGGAGGGATTGTCTCTCCTATGAAACGTAAGTTGATTATTAAGTTATTGGCGAAACAAAAACCAGATATTGCTTTTATTCAAGAGACTCATCTTACAGAACAGGAAGTCGCCAAGCTTAAGATAAAATGGGTGGGAGAGGTAATTGCCTCTTCCTCAAGCAGGAGAAAATGTGGCGTGGCAATATTGATCAGCAAATCCCTGGATTATAAGATCATACAAGTGGAGACGGATACTACTGCAAGGTTTATTTTATTACAAATTATTATTAATAATACTAAATATGTTCTTTGTAATGTGTATGGCCCAAACAAATTCTGTAGTGATTTTTGGCAGAATGTTAAAGTTAAACTTTTTCCTTAAATAAAAGAGAACCTCATATTAGGTGGAGATTTTAATATGGCCATGTTCCCAGAAGTAGATAGATTTTCACAGAAGAGCCTTCCAGAGACCAGGAGAAGCTCTAAATATTTTACTAGATTTTGTCATAAATTACATCTCACTGATATATGGCGATGCCTTAATCCGGATCTATTAAGCTTCACATGTGAATCCAAAGCACACAGGACATTTGCTAGGATAGATTTATTTTTAATTGCCGAACCTCTTTCGATTGCTAAAATAGAGGCTGGAATTGGGGAGATTGTGACCTCGGACCACTCAATCATATCTTTAACATTGAAATGCCACGACAGCAGTAAATTTAAAAGGCCTAGGACCTTTTATTATCCATGTTATCTTTATAATAATCCCAGATTTTGTCAATGGCTAAAACAGTCTTGGAAGGATTACAGTACACGTAATATTTCTTATTTTCATAAGATTGAAACCTTTTGGGAGGCATCAAAAGCAGTTCTACGTGGTGAAATCATGTCATTCCTAGATATTAAAAATAAGAAACAACATGCCCGAGACCTGCAACTTACTAATCAGGTTAAAAAAGCCTATAAAAAATATTATGGAGATCGCTCCAATAGTAACTGGAATAAGTACATAGCCCATAGGAAAGAGAGGGACATATTCCTAGCTCAAAAACATCTAGAAGAAGAGGCTAAAACCAATCTATATTTCAGGAGCTTTCACGGTAGCTCAGCTAAAAATTTAGCTAGATTGGTTAAAGCTAGGAAAAGGAAGAACTTTATCTCTAGTGTTAAGGAAGGAAATTCTAGATATACCAATACAGAAGAGATATGCGGAGTCTTCTTTAAGTATTACAAGCAATTATATTCCAAGCAGGAATGCAATTTCATTAACCAAGAAAATTTTTGGGAGAAGGTCACTCTACCCAAGATACAGAAGGAAGAATTAGAATCTCTGAATGCTCCGATCACTGCTGAAGAAATATTAAGAGCCATTAATTCTTCTAAATTGAACAAAGCCGCTGGCCCTGATGGGTTTCCTGCAGAGTTTTATAAAAGTCTAGCGGTAGAAATAACTCCAATTTTAGAGAAATTGTTTAACAGTTATTATATTACTGACAAACCAATTTCAAGTCTTTTCGCTGCAGCAAATATATCACTAATACTGAAAAAAGGGAAGAACCCAGAAGATCCAGCCTCATACAGGCCAATTTCAGTCCTTAACGCGGATTATAAGATTTTAACTTCTATCATTGCTTGTAGACTTGCAGGGTGCTTGGACAAACTTATACATCCTGATCAGGTCGGATTTATGACCGTGCGAAACTCCACTAAGAACATTAGGAGATTAACTACTCTGATAAGACTATATTTGGAATAGTGATCAGTTCAAAGACAGAATTAATTTAAATGACAATGCAGTTCTCACTTTGGATGCAGTCAAGGCTTTTGACAGCATTGCTTGGACTCATTTATTTAAAACCTTAGACAAATTTGGTTTTGCAGGAATTTTTTTACACTTTGTTCAGAAAATTCATTGGAAGCCAGAATCCTTTCTGCTGGTTAATCAGATGATTTCTCCTAAGATAACTCTAGAGAGAGGAACAAGACAGGGTTGCCCCCTCTCACCTCTCTTGTTCAATATCGCTCTTGAACCGCTAGCAACCAGATTGAGAGAAATTTTGCCGGGGATACCAGATTTAGACCCAAACTTAAAAGTCTTACTTTACGCGGATGACATTCTAATATGTTTACAAAATACCAGAGATACAATCCCCAAGGTCATAAACACATTGGAGGAATTTAGCTCCTTTGCGGGATACAAGTCTAACCTGGATAAAAGTGAATTTATGTGGCTAGGCAAATATACTAATCGACAAACTAATTTAATGATTCGTACGGTTTCAGCCATAAAATATCTGGGGCTGGAGATTCATAAAAATCCTAAATACTGGTATTCAGCTAATGTTGATGCGCTCTTTCAGAAGATCAAAGAAGATCTTGAGTTATGGAAGGCTTTTCCTTTATCCATATCTGCGTCTGTCAATTTGATCAAAACTATAATCTTCCCACGGATTCTATATCCTATACAAAATCTGCCATTAATTTTAACAAACAAAGATGTACGCAGATTGAATTCCTGGTTTTCCAAGTTCATTTGGAAAGCCAAAAAACCACGTATATCATTGGAAAAATTGTCACAAAAATGTTCTAATGCTGGTCTAGCTCTTCCTAATATCAGACATTACAATATCGCAACACTACTTAAAATAGCTATAGATTGGCTAGCTCAATCGAATAGGGTTACCTCTTTTGATTTTGAATCTTGACTGACTAATCCATGGTCTCTGAAGGCTCTTTTACACTGCCCGATACAAGAACTTCCACAAAAAGTCTCTTATTACAATCTTTCAAAAACCCGATTTACGCATGGCAGAAGTTCTGCTCTATATTAGAATTGAATCCTTTTTTTTCAGATTTTCTACCTATTAGGGGTAACCCGCTTTTTATTCCTGGAATAGACCAAAAAGTATTCTTAGAGTGGCAGGATAGAGGCCTTAAGGATATTTATCAGTTGTTGAACGATCAATCTCAGATTCTTTCTTGGGAAACTATTGTCTCAAAATACTCGCTTGGCACGGGGAATCAATTCGCCTATTTCCAGGTCCGTCATTATGTTAGCTCCCAAAGTTGGTATTCTTCAATTAGGTCTGAGTGGTCCGAGGTCAAGATCTGTATCGAGAAATTCATAGCCGGAGACATATCGATTTCTTTAATCTACGATATAATGCTTACCAAACAGGGCATATTGTTGAGCGAAAAATTGGTTAATTCTTGGATAAATTGTATCTCTACAATGGATCAAGAGAAGATTTCTGGTAGCCTTGAGTTGGTAGCTAATTACCCTATCTCGGTAAGCTGGAAAGAATCTCATGTTAAATTAATGAATACATTTTATTTATCTCCCTCCAGGTTAGAAAAATTTTATCCTCTTAAAAAGGCTGATTGCCCGCGGTGTTCATATGGCAAAGCAGACCTTATGCACATGTTATTGCACTGCCCTAAAATAAAACAACTTTGGCAGAAAGTTCAGTTCTGGTTTAATAGGCAATATAATGGGGCTTACTCATTCTCTCTGGAAGATATAATATGCTTGATACTTAATCCCATCTCAGATTTAAAAACTCGGATTTTGAATACCATTATATTAATTGTTAGATACAATATTTTCAAATCCTGGATTGCCAAGAAGCCACCCAGCCTAGGGGTAATTCTTAAAGGGATACAATCCCAAATTATATATGAATCCTTTCATCTATCACAGGCTTCAGAGAAAAAAATTAAGATTTTTTTGTTAGAATGGGCTCCCACTATTAAGACTTATTCAACACAACTCCAGCGACGGATCCTGTCTCCATTTGTCTCTTCTATCAGCTTTGCTGAGCTAGTCTTGCTACAAGTATTTCCTGATTCCTGGATAAGAAATTATAGAGATATCCCATAAAGTTATGAACTACCGCTCCTAAGGTCGAGCTTCACGGATCCAAAGGGTTCTCATATTTTTTTTTATTTTTTTTTTAATTATTTTTTTATTTTATTTTTCTCTTCTCTCGCTGGCCCTCTTTTTTCTTTCTCCCGCCCTCCCTTCTTTTTTCTTCCCTTCTTTTTTCTCCTTCTTAGGGTTAGAATGTCTGACTTTGTGATTTAGAAATGGCAATCCAAATTGGTTCGAAAATAGTTTATAGAGTTCTTTTTCCGCAAGTAGACTATATGATTAGATAGAAGAGACAGGAGCTAGCCGGGAACAAGAATCAATAGGTATCAGTGATGAAACATGGTATCAGAAATTATGTTGATTAAACATCAATATCCATATATGTAATAATGTATAAGTTGCTGGAGATGTTTTTTTTGGATGTCTTTTCTTTGTTGGGTGTTAGTATATATTATTTGATGATTTCTATAGATGATGTTAAGCATATTGACTAACGAAAAGTATAATTTATGTGACATTTCTGTATGAATATGCTTTATTGAAAATTGAGGAGGATTTTATGTTATTCTGCTAATTATGTCATGTTTCAGTATGAATATCTTGTGCTTATTCGAGTCACAATGTTTATGTGGATTGTTATTTATTTTTATGTTGAATAATAAAAAAAAAAATTCATGAAAAAAAAAAAAAAAGTTAGAGGGTTACCTTAAGAAAATGTTTATTCAACAAGGTTTTATTCTCCAGCCTCTTGCATGCATTGCCTCAATCACTGCTGCTGCGGCCTTCTGGTTTGAGTCTCTGGAAGAGGCCTTACAGGTAGAAACTCCATTGGATGATATACTTGAAAAGCTTAAAGCGCTTAAGCTAGCCAATTCATTTGTTTCTGACGCCGTTGTTCATTTAACTAAACTAACGGCTAAGATCTCAGGTTTTGCTATTCAGGCGCGTAGGGCGCTATGGCTTAAATCCTGGTCAGCTGACGTTACTTCAAAGTCTAAGCTTCTCAATATTCCCTTCAAGGGGCAGACCCTATTCGGGCCTGGACTGAAGGAGATCATTTCTGATATTACTGGAGGAAAAGGTCATGCCCTTCCTCAGGATAGGTCTAACAAATTAAGGACCAAACAAACTAATTTTCGTGCCTTTCGAAACTTTAAGACGAGCGCGGCATCATCTTCCTCTAATACAAAACAAGAGGGAAATTTTGCCCAGTCCAAGCCGGTCTGGAGACCTAACCAGGCTTGGAACAAAGGTAAACAGGCCAAGAAGCCTGCTGCTGCCTCTAAGACAGCTTGAAAGATTGGCCCCCGATCCGGTAACGGATCTAGTAGGGGGCAGACTTTCTTCGGCCAGGCTTGGGCAAGAGACGTCCAGGATCCCTTGGTGTTGAAAATTGTGTCCCAGGGATATCTTCTGGACTTCAAAGCTTCTTCCCCAAAAGGAAGATTTCACCTTTCACAATTATCTGCAGACCAGATAAAGAGAGAGGCATTCTTACATTGTGTTCAAGACCTCCTAGTTATGGGAGTGATCCACCCAGTTCCAAAGGAGGAACAGGGGCAAGGATTCTATTCAAATCTATTTGTGGTTCCCAAGAAAGAGGGAACCTTCAGACCAGTCTTAGATCTCAAGATCCTAAACAAATTATTCAGGGTCCCATCTTTCAAGATGGAGACTATTCGAACCATCCTACCTATGATCCAGGAGGGTCAATACATGACTACAGTGGACTTAAAGGATGCTTATCTTCACATTCCGATACACAAAGATCATCATCGGTTTTTACAGGTTCGCCTTCCTAGACAGGCATTACCAGTTTGTGGCTCTTCCCTTTGGGTTAGCTACGGCACCAAGAATCTTTACGAAGGTTCTGGGGTCACTTCTGGTGGTCCTAAGGCTGCGGCGCATAGCAGTAGCCCCTTACTTAGACGACATTCTGATACAGGCATCGAATTTCCAAATTGCCAAGTCCCATACGGACATTGTTCTGGCATTCCTGAGGTCTCATGGGTGGAAAGTGAATGAAAAGAAGAGTTCTCTATCCCCTCTCACAAGAGTTTCCTTCCTGGGAACTCTGATAGATTCTGTAGAAATGAGGATTTACCTGACAGAGGCCAGGTTGTCAAAACTTCTAAATTCCTGCCGTGTTCTTTATTCTACTTCTTGCCCTTCGTGGCTCAGTGTATGGAAGTAATCGGCTTAATGGTAGCGGCAATGGACATGGTTCCATTTGCCCTCCTACATCTCAGACCGCTGCAACTCTGCCTGCTCAGTCAGTGGAATGGGGATTACACAGATTTGTCCCCTCTACTAAATCTGGATCAAGAGACCAGGGATTCTCTTCTCTGGTGGCTATCTCGAGTCCATCTGTCCAAAGGTATGACCTTCCGCAGGCCAGATTGGACAATAGTAACAACAGATGCCAGCCTTCTGGGCTGGGGGGCAGTCTGGAACTCTCTGAAGGCTCAGGGGTCATGGACTCAGGAGGAGGCTCTCCTTCCGATAAACATTCTGGAACTAAGAGCAATATTCAATGCTCTTCAGACTTGGCCTCAGCTAGCGGCAGTGAGGTTCATAAGATTTCAGTCGGACAACATCACGACTGTAGCTTACATCAACCATCAAGGGGGAACAAGGAGTTCCCTAGCGATGTTGGAGGTTTCAAAGATAATTCATTGGCAGAGATTCACTCTTGCCACCTATCAGCTATCCATATCCCAGGAGTAGAGAACTGGGAGGCGGATTTTCTAAGTCGACAGACTTTTCATCCGGGGGAGCGGGAGCTCCATCCGGAGGTGTTTGCACAGTTGATTCAACGTTGGGGCAAACCAGAACTGGATCTCATGGCGTCTTGTACATGTGTACAAGGAGGGTTCTCATATGCCCTGCCTGTTGGTTCCTGTTTTTATTATTTTAAATAAATTTTACTTTTAATTTTATTGGAACCTGGACTGATCTTTATATACACCCACCACCTTTCACATATTTCCCTATTGGGGATTGGATTTGCTGGCCCTTTGGCCTTTTGCTGCTGGAGTGGTTCCTGTGATCCTGTTCCAAGGATTCAAAGTACAAGTGTTCCTGCACACACGTTGGAATTCCAGCAAGCTGGGTTGCTGTGATTACCCAGTATGCGTCTGATAGCACTGTATGAGTGCTATTGAAAAATGTGAGTACCCTGTTGGCTATACTCAACCTCTGTTCTGTTTTGACTGGTACACACAAGCGCCTCTCTTTTTTCCTTCTGTAACTGAAGTTATCCTGGTGTAACAGAAGGTATCCTCCCTATAGTAACAGAAGGTATCCTGTAGTAACAGGTATCCTGTAGTAACAGAATGTATCCTGGTGTAAAGTTATCCTGGTGTAACAGAAGGTATACTGGTGTAACAGAAGGTATCCTGTAGTAACAGAATGTATCCTGTAGTAACAGAATGTATCCTGATGTAACAGAAGGTATCCTGGTGTAACAGAAGGTATCCTGGTGTAACAGAAGTTATCCTGGTGTAACAGAAGTTATCCTGGTGTAACAGAAGTTATCCTGGTGTAGCAGAAGGTATCTTGGTGTAACAGAAGTTATCCTGGTGTAACTAAAGTTATCCTGGTGTAACAGAAGGTATCCTGTAGTAACAGAAGTTATCCTGGTGTAACAGAAGGTATCCTGTAGTAACAGAAGTTATCCTGGAGTAACAGAATGTATCCTGGTATAAAGTTATCCTGGTGTAACAGAAGGTATCCTGGTGTAACAGAAGGTATCCTGTAGTAACAGAAGTTATCCTGGTGTAGCAGAAGGTATCTTGGTGTAACAGAAGTTATCCTGGTGTAACTAAAGTTATCCTGGTGTAACAGAAGGTATCCTGTAGTAACAGAAGTTATCCTGGTGTAACAGAAGGTATGCTGTAGTAACAGAAGTTATCCTGGAGTAACAGAATGTATCCTGGTATAAAGTTATCCTGGTGTAACAGAAGGTATCCTGGTGTAACAGAAGGTATCCTGGTGTAACAGAAGGTATCCTGTAGTAACAGAAGTTATCCTGGTGTAGCAGAAGGTATGTTGGTGTAACAGAAGTTATCCTGGTGTAACTAAAGTTATCCTGGTGTAACAGAAGGTATCCTGTAGTAACAGAAGTTATCCTGGTGTAACAGAAGGTATGCTGTAGTAACAGAAGTTATCCTGGAGTAACAGAATGTATCCTGGTGTAACAGAAGGTATCCTGTAGTAATATAAGTTATCCTGGTGTAACAGAAGGTATCCTGGTGTAACAGAAGATATCCTGGTGTAATATAAGTTATCCTGGTGTAACAGAAGGTATCTTCCCTGTAGTAACTGAAGGTATCCTGGTGTAACAGAGGACCACTCATGGGTCCCTTATATGAAACCTCTATTTTGTAATATCCATAGTACTAATGAGATACTAGCAACAAGAACCTGAGGATTTGTATACTCTCTATGTATGTTTTGGGTACAGCGCAGATAATCACTGTAAGGGTCTCAAGGCGCTGCTCATTTTATCGACCTCGGAAGGATGAAAGACTGAGTGGACCTCGCCGGGGATCGAACCTGCAACCGCTACCAAGCTCAGCCACAGTGCCTTAGCATGCTGAGCTATCTATCTGGCATTATCCACAAGTAAACAATTATGAATATATTTGTGTTGTCATGGTATATTAAGTTGTCTATAAAACTAAAGGCACATTCTGTTATCTCATTATCCTTCTATAGATGCCTACAGCTCTTCCTTATTATATCTGTAAGTAGTAGCCCCAAATATTCATGTGATTTACATTTTCCTTATTTTCACTCACTTTGCATTTTGTTAATTGATAAAAAAAATAAACCATTATTTTTATTTTTGAAAGCATTCTTACGTTACAACATTTTTTTCACACATATCTATAACCTATTGTTATATTGTATTGTTTTTGTGTGTTTAGATAGATAGATAGCTCTGTGTTTATGGGAATTCGCAGTACCTCTTCATATAATAGAAAATACACCATCTAACCTAAATGTTAAAAAAAAGTAGTTACAGACCCTTATTGATGTTAATGTCTAGTTGGAATTTACATAGGATTAGAATCTTGTCCAATAGGCTTAATTTTACAAATATTGTAGGGCAAGAACATCCCTTAAAAAATCCATTAGATGGCAGTATTCACCCACAGTAAAAGAGAAAGAGTAGGGGAATTTTAGCCAAAAAAGTATAATCCACTTGATGGTCGGTGCTGCACTGGAGTGATTTTTAATTTACCAATAAATAAAACGCCACTAGATGGTAGTATTTAACAACAGGGAAAGGGTGGTACCATTTTTGCCAGAGTATTGGATGATAGCATACATTCTTTTGTACAAAAGTAACTGCACTAACATATGTGTTTGTGTATCTGTGACCCACCTGCTTCTCAGCTGTTGGGACAATGAGATGTGACACACAGGGTGTTAGTATTTAGGCAGCAGTTTATAATTTTTTAAGATGAGTTGATTTAACAGCAAAAACAACTCTCTTTTCCAAGGCTAAGTCACAGCATAACTTGTGACTGCATAAGTTAGGGACCACTAAGATGTATGTTAGAACAAAAGGGCTCTCAGGTTGGTTACATATAGATAGGTTGTACTGGTAAGGATGGAACAGAGATGCTGTATATAAGGGACATTGTATTGAAACTTTGTTTTTCCTAAATGTAATGCCAATTTTTCCCATTGCAAAAATTAAATTGATAGGGAATTGTTTATTCAGGTTTTTTTTGTATTTGAAACAGTTGACTTTGCTCATTGAGACTATTAATCATTGTGCTAAATAATACACCCATTTAAATTAGCTGATGGCATCTCTCTTTATACACAATGTTAAAGGGATACGAAATCCAATTTTTTTTCTTTCATGATTCGGATAGAGCATGCATTTTTAAACAACTTTCTAATTTACTCCTATTATTAAATTTTCTTTGTTCTCTTGCAATCTTTATTTGAAAAAGTAGGACTCTAAGCATAGGAGTCGGCCTATTTTCAGACCCTGGATAGTGTTTGCTGATTAGTGGGTACATTTAGCCACCTATCAGCAAGCACAACCTAGGTGCTGAACCAAAAATGGGCCAGCTCCTTAGCTTAGATTCCAGCTTTTTCAAATAAAGACAAGAGAACGAAGAAAATGTGATAATAGGAGTAAATTAGAAAGTTGCTTAAAATTGCATTGCAAGGGTTTAGTATCCCTTTAATTGTGGGTGGTGGGTTCAGAAAGCAAAAATATTTATTTCAGATACAAAAAAAACGTTCCCAACCCCATTGGGAGGTTAATTTTTGCTAATGCCTCTTGGTTACATAGATGCTCTATATAAACTACTGCCGTATTTAAATTATCAGTACATGTGAGGGTTTCAATAAGTAAAAACTGCTATTTTAAATGACAAAATAACGGTAAAGGTAATAATTGGAAACATAATAAAGCAGAGATATGTTTACAGTGCAATGCCCCTTAAAGCTAATATGATCAACGTCTTTGGTGGGATAGCAGAGGAAAGTGACAACGTTCACATAAAACTCTGGCACAAACATAGTTACAGATATTAGCCAAGAGATGATGTCTAAATGCTCCAGAGAGGCACCTTATATCATACCCAAAAACATCACCTAGTTTGCTCAAACCACCTGTGTCTGGGAATGTGCACCCACTTTATTCTAAAAGCGCTGCACTAGACATGGGATGTGCACCTAGTGCAGTATATGGGTGTAGTTCTCTACCAGCTTTGATAGATAGATGTATATCTGGGACTGCTGAGCATGTCTTCACTTATGTTTTCAGCTGCTTGTTTTTACTGAGCATGCTTGGATAGGAAGGTGCAGCATTTTTAGCTAATCATAGTCAATGTGAATTTACCTTTTTTATCACTTTATCTTATCTCATCTGCTGAGGCCAAATATAATTAAAAATGAGCCTTTTATGGTTTATGCCCCTTTAATAATGTGTGTATTTGTAACCCATTAATATCCAGTAAGGTCTATAAATGTAAATTTAAAGGGACATGATACAAATGTGGAAACACTTGAAAGTGATGCAGCAAAACTGTCAAAAGCTGACTAGAAAATATCCCCTGAACATCTCTATTTAAAAAAGGAAGATATTTACCTAAAATTTTTCCAAGTATTTACACCCCATTGTAAAGGGCCTTTAAGCAGCCAATCATGATACTTTTCCCACTAATTGCAAGGGAGTCTGCATCTGGCATGTGCAGGCACAGTCATGTTATTTCCCTATTCAGTTTAAGGAAGTTTACTATAAAATCTCACGAGATTTCAGTGAAATGTCATGAGATAACAGCAAAGCAAAGCATGACCTTAGCACTGCTGATTCCTTTTTCAACTTGCAGTGTATAACTGTTACAAAAGCACTTAATCTTGTAAACTGAAGACATTTTGAGGTAAACTGTCTTTTTTGTTTACATAGAGATGCTCAGGTGATATTTTCTTGTCAGCTTTTTATAGTTATACTGCATCACTTTCAAATGATTAAGCATATGAGTATTATGTCCCTTTAAATCACTTTTTAAAAAAAGTGCACAATGCCTATAGTAAACCTGCCCTTATTAACGCCAGCTTTAATCCAAATGCAGTTTAGAGCTGTAAAGTGTTTTCTAGCCCATGGATACAAAACAAAGTAGGAAGTGTGTTTGTTTACATGTGTATCGAACATTATCAGCATTCCAAACCTGTTATCCTGAACAAAACTGCATTGTTCCAGGTAATTTAAAGGGACAGTCTACAATAGAATTTTTATTGTTTTTAAAGATAGATAATCCCTTTATTACCCATCCCCAGTTTTGCAAAACCAGCACAGTAATATTAACCCCTTAAGGACAAGGCCATTTTTCAATTTCTTTCCCTTAAAGACCAGGGCTATTTTTACATTTCTGCGGTGTTTGTGTTTAGCTGTAATTTTCCTTTTACTCATTTACTGTACCCACACATATTATATACCTTTTTTCTCGCCACTAAATGGACTTTCTAAAGATACCATTATTTTTATCATACCTTATAATTTACTATTAAAAAAATTATAAAATATGAGGAAAAAATGGAAAAAAACACACTTTTTCTAACTTTGACCCCCAAAATGTGTTACACATCGACAACCACCAAAAAACACCCATGCTAAATAGTTTCTACATTTTATCCTGAGTTTAGAAATACCCAATGTTTACATGCTCTTTGCTTTTTTTTGCAAGTTATAGGGCAATAAATACAAGTAGCACTTTGCTATTTCCAAACCACTTTTTTTCAAAGTGAGCGCTAGTTACATTGGAACCCTGATATCTGTCAGGAATACCTGAATATCCCTTGCCATGTATATATTTTTTTAGAAGACATCCCAAAGTATTGATCTAGGCCCATTTTTTATATATTTCATGCCACCATTTCACCGCCAAATGCGATCAAATAAAAAAATTTGTTCACTTTTTCACAAATTTTTTCACAAACTTTAGGTTTCTCACAGAAATTATTTACAAACAACTTGTGCAATTATGGCATAAATGGTTGTAAATGCTTCTCTGGGATCCCCTTTGTTCAGAAATAGCAGACTTATATGGCTTTGGCGTTGCTTTTTGGTAATTAGAAGGCTGCTAAATGCCACTGCGCACCACACGTGTATTATGCCCAGCAGAGAAGGGGTTAATTAGGGAGCATGTAGGGAGCTTTTAGAGTTAATTTTAGCTTTAGTGTAGTGTAGTAGACAACCCAAAGTATTGATCTAGGCCCATTTTGGTATATTTAATGCCACCATTTCACCGCCAAATGAAAAAAAAAAACGTTACATTTTTTGACATTTTAGGTTAATTAGGGATCTTGTAGGGAGCTTGCAGGGTTAATTTTAGCTTTAGTGTAGAGATCAGCCTCCCACCTGACAAATCAGACCCCCTGATCCTTCCCAAACAGCTCTCTTCCCTCCCCCACCCCACAATTGTCCCCACCATCTTAAGTACTGGCAGAAAGTCTGTCAGTACTAAAATAAAAGGTATCTTTTTTTTTTTTTTTTAAGCATATTTACATATGCTGCTGTGTAGGAGCCCCCTTAGCCCCAAACCTCCCTGATCCCCCCCAAACAGCCCTCTAACCCTCCCTCTCTACCTCTACATTATTGGGAGCCATCTTGGGTACTGGCAGCTGTCTGCCAGTACCCAGTTTACAAAAAAAAAAAATTTTTTATTTTTTTTCCACTTTTCTGTAGTGCAGCTTCCCCCCCCAAGACTAAACCCCCACCCCCTCCCAGATCACTTAGATTATTAATATTTGTATTCCCCCTCTCTCCCACTTAATTTAAACAAATTGTTCTATAGTGTAATGGTTCCCACCCGCTCCCTCCCCGTGCACGCCCCCGCCTGCCTTCCCCGTGCACGTGCGCACGTCCGTGCGCGCCCCCCTGCTACCCCACCCACGATCCCGCCCACCTCTGCACACAGCAAGCCATTGATGGCTGCCCACCCACCTCCCACCCACCAACCAACGATTGCGCCCATCGATGTCCGGTGCAGAGAGGGCCACAGAGTGGCTCTCTCTGCATCGGATGGGGAAAAACTGATATTGCAGGATGCCTCGATATCAAGGCATCACTGCAATAACCGGAAAGCGGCTGGAAGTGATCAGGATCGCTTCCAGCCGCTTTAATCCCCAACGTTGTACAGGGTACGTCACTGGTCTTTAAAGACCAGTTTGTGCAAGACGTACCCTGTACGACGTATGTCGTTAAGGGGTTAATATACTTTGTACCTCTGTGATTACCTTGTATCTATGCATCTTCCGACAGCCCCCTGAGCACATGACTTTTTAGTTATTATCTATTGACCTGCATTTAGTGTTGTGGTAACTCTTAAAGGGACAGTATACACCAATTTTCATATAACTGCATGCAATAAACACTAATATAAAGAATAATATGCACAGATACTGATATAAAAATCCAGTAGAAAACCATTTAAAAACTTACTCCCAGTTTAGCTCTGTTGAAAAGGTTAGCTGAAACACCCACTGAAAGTGGTTGTATACCAAAAAGAGAAGACACTCCCCCCCCCTCCTCTGCACATGAAAAGGCTCTTTAAACAAACAGGAGCAAGCTGTAATAGGCATACATCAGTATACTTCTAAAACTTTGGGCTTGGTTAGGAGTCTGAAAATCAGTGCAATGGTTATTTATAAATAAAAAAAAACTGTATACGCTATATAAATGCATCATCTACAAAACATTTATGCAAAGAAAAATCTAGTGTATAATGTCCCTTTAAATAACTCCTCTGGCGTGAACACAATGTTATTTATATGGCCCACATAAACTAGCAGTCTCCTGTTGTGAAAAGCTTGTGATAAGAGGTTGTCTTTAGTGGCTAAGAAACAGGCAGATATTTAGAGGTTTAAATTTTATAAATTATATTATTATAACAATGTTATAGGCATTATCTATCTTTTTAACAAATAACAAAAAAAAAATTGGGTTTCATGTCTCTTTAAATGCTTGTGGTCGCCATCTTTGGCATTTAGATCGGCGCCAATGCAGATGTCTAAGGGAAACTACTCTTTCTCTCTTCGTGGACAGTGACTTCCTTTATTAGCAAATAAAAATGTTTTATGCACACAGACATCCATTAAGTTTAAGATGAAACAGAACAAAGAAAAACATTACTGTCCCTTCAAGGTTTTTTCCCCAAATCTAATGTCTTTTAAAACACTGAAAATAAAAAGGCAGTTTTGATGCGTTGAAATTTCATTCGGCTAGATTACGAGTTTTGTGTTATGAGGGTGCGGTGGTAGCTTGCAGTTTATTCTCACCGTTCACTTACCTGCAGCGCTGGTATTACAGGTTTTTATCAACCGGCGTTAACAGGCAAGAAGTGAGCGTAGAGCAAAATTGTCCTCCATACCGCACTCCAATACCAACTCTGCTTAAGTGAGCGGTGAGCTGGTTATACGTGCTCGTGCACGATTTCCCCATAGACATCAATAGGGAGAGCTGGCTGAGAAAAAGTCTAACACCTGCAAAAAAGCAGCGTAAAACTCAGTAACGCAGCCCCATTGATTCCTATGGGGAAACACATTTTATGTTTACACCTAACACCCTAACACGAACCCTGAGTCTAAACACCCCTAATCTTACACTTATTAACCCCTAATCTGCCGCCCCCTACATCGCCGACACCTACATTATACTTATTAACCCCTAATCTGCCGCTCCGGACATCGCCGCCACCTACATTATACTTATTAACCCCTAATCTGCTGCCCCAACACCTACATTATATTTATTAACCCATAATTTGCCACCCCTAACATCATCGCCACCTACCTACATTTATTAACCCCTAATCTGCCGTCCCCAACGTCGCCGCCACTATTCTAAATTTATTAACCCCTAAACCTAAGTCTAACCCTAACACCCCCTAACTTAAATAAATCTAAATAAAATTACTATCATTACCTAAATTATTCCTATTTAAAACTAAATACTTACCTATAAAATATACCCTAAGATAGCTACAATATAACTAATAGTTACATTGTAGCTAGCTTAGGGTTTATTTTTATTTTACAGGCAATTTTGTATTTATTTTAACTACGTAGAATAGTTATTAAATAGTTATTATTTACTAACTACCTAGCTAAAATAAATACAAATTTACCTGTAAGGTAAAACCTAACCTAAGTTACACTAACGCCTAACACTACACTATAATTAAATAACTTAATAATTTAGTTAATGATAGTAATTTTATTTAGATTTATTTAAATTATATTTAAGTTAGGGGGTGTTAGGGTTAGGTTTAAAGGGTTAATACATTTAGAATAGTGGCGGCGACGTTGGGGGCGGCAGATTAGGGGTTAATAAATGTAGGTAGGTGGCAGTGATGTTGGGGGCAGCAGATTAGGGGTTAATAGGTATAATGTAGGTGGCGGCGATGTCCGGAGCGGCAAATTAGGGGTTAATAAGTATAATGTAGGTGACAGCGATGTTAGGGGCGATTGGCTGTTTTTTTACCATGCAGATGACAGTAAAAATTATAGCTCTGGATCACAAAGCACTGGTTCTGGTCGACTGAAGGAATTTTGAGCTGAAAAATCTTCTGTTTTTACATAAGGTTTTCTTGTCAGCTTTCTACAATTTGCAGCATCACTTTCAAAAACATTTTTATTGTGCAAATTTGAATATCTGTCAAAGAAGTAAATCTACAGCAATCCAACAATTACTAGAAACTTCATTGAAATTAAAGATAAGCCTTAAAGGGACACTGAACCCAATTTTTTTCTTTAATGATTCAGATAGAGCATGAAATTTTAAGCAACATTCTAATTTACTCCTATTATCATTTTTTCTTCGTTCTCTTGCTATCTTTATGTTCAAAGCAGGAATGTAAATCTTAGCAGCCAGCCCATTTTAGGTTCAGCACCATGGATAGCGCTTGCTTATTGGAGGCTTACATTTACCCACCAATAAGCAAGCATAAGCCAGGTTCTCAACCAAAAATGGCCCAGCTCCTATGCATCACATTCCTGCTTTTTAAATAAAGATAGCAAGAGAACGAAGAACAATTGTTAATAGGAGTAAAATAGAAAGTTGCTTAAAATTGCATGCTCTATCTGATTCATGAAAGAAAAAAATCTGGGTTCAGTGTCCCTTTGTGTAAAAATTAAATTTAGATAGACTGGATATATGCAGCATGTAATTTTTTTAGCAATTTTCCAATTTACTTCTAATGTCAATTTTGCTTAGTTCTCCTAGTATCCTTTGTTACAGATTAATCCTAGGTGAGCTCAGGAGCGTGCACATGCCTTTAGCCATCTGGCAGCAGTGTTTGCAACAATTTGTATAGCAATATTATACATAGTTACAAACACTGTTGCTATAGAATGCTAAAGACACGTGCACACTCTTAAACTCCTATCAGCCTATCTAGCTTTACTCTTCAACAAAGAATACCAAGAGAAGAAAGCAAATTTAATAATAGAAGCAAATTGTAAAGTTGTTTAAAATTACATGTACTATCTGAACCATTAAAGTTTAATTTTGACTTTATTGTCCCTTTAACTATATTTTCATAGCTTTTGTTCTATTTTTATTTTATTTTTTTTAAATGTGGTTACATCGGTTGTTTGCATAATTATTCCACCATCATAAGTGCAGGTTTAGTTTTTTTAGCTTTTATGCATTTACTTCCTCATCAGATCATTGTCAGAAAAACATATAGGGCTGATTTGCCAGCTTATAATGTTATAAAATGGGAATGATATGCGAGAACTTTACTGCAGTGTTTCTCAACAGTCGGGCCGCGGCCCTGCTGGTAGGTCGCGACCCGACATAACCTCCAGACACTCGCTCTGACAAGCCCGCCTTTACACATCTCCGAAATTTCAGACGGACCTGTTAGAGTGCCACTGCCCATGTCTGTTTGCGCAGTGTGAGCGGGTAGCGGCGCACTGTGTGTAGCGGCATGCAGAGACTGTGAGTAGCGGCGTGCAGAGCGTGAAGCATCGGCTCACAGGTAAGGAAGTCCACTGACACCAATGACATATAATTACGGCCACTGACACTAATGTGTATATTTAGGGCGCTCACTGGACACCAATGTGTATGTGTAAACTGTGTGTACTGACACCAATGTGTATGTGTACTGTGTATATATATATATATATATATATATCCCATTGACACCAATGTGTATGTGTAAACTGTATATATATATATATATATATATATATATATATATATATATATATATATATATATATATATACCCACTCCCGATGCTTACCGGGCCCTGGACAGGTCCAGTTAAAACTTACCGGGCCTTGAGGTCACTTAGGTTGAGAACCACTGGCTTATAATGAGGCAGGAGGACCACATTGAATGTAAACCATGACCCCCCATACAGCAATCAGAACCTGCATACTGGGGAAGGATAAAGGGTAGACCTGGGATAGAGTTGGATGGTTCTGGGTGAAATATTAACAGAAAGGGGGTGTGGTCATGTGATGTGTGTCTCTGGTTCCTGGGTGTTCCTGTTTGAGGCAATGGGGTACCAGGTTATAGAAACTGAGACATAAGTACATTAGGGTAAGCAAAGGGGATAGGAATGGACAAAGCTCCTTACCCATTACAGTCCTGCAAAATGTGCTGCAGTTGAAAGCTCTAACACCAGGCTGCACTGACATAGGCTGAAGTATAAACATATTAATTGATGATTTCTATGGTATTGTACATCATTTTTATGGCGGGGAAGGGCACACAGCCAATGGTAGCGGGGCCACTAATAATTCCCAGTTGCAAAGACCTGCTAAAGCATTGACATATCATTAATTCACCTACATGTTTATATATATATTTATTTTCTGCACCACTATAGTAAGAGGGATGATCACAGAGGGGGAGGACAATATGCAGGGAGGCTCTTGTCCCCCCCTCCCCCTGAGTAACCTATGTACTGCACATATTATGTTCTGGAGAAGTGACTCATCAGCATAAAATCCTGACTAAAATATTATGGGAGAATAAATAAATATTCTGTGCCAGTTTGCCTATTGCTTTCCACCTGCCTCCAACAGTATAGCTTTATTTTTATTTATTTATTTTATTTTATTTCTACTTTCATGGTGTTGCACAGTTTGCTTAGTGTCAGCCGAAATGACTATTATATGCTGACCTAAGTGACAGATACGTTTTGTTAGCAAGCATGGGTGGAGTGTAATTTCCTGTTATATAGCAATTACTTTTTCCATTTTAATCAGCTCTCCTTTAAAGTAAAATGGAACGTTCTGATTGTTGCAGTGCATTATTCATTAGCTAATGTCTAGTTATATCTCCCACAAGAGGTGAGTTATCTTTTATTAATAATGTAGTGAATATGTATATAAAAGTAGTGTTTTTCAACCTTGCAGAAGAGCCAGACAAGGAGTGGTCAAACTTTTAAAAAAACGGGGAGCAGGCACACTGGATTTTTTCACTGTGGGCAGGGGTGGAACTACTGTTGGTGCAGCAGGTGCATTGGCACCAGGGCCCAAGTGCTCGGGAGCCCGTAGCAGTAAGTCTATACATAGGGGTGTGCAGAATATGCACAATCCTAATGCAGTCGAGCCTTTTATAAGTGCACATTGCAGGTTGATCGATCTATCTATCTAATAATTATACAGAGCAGCATGTATATTATTACTATTATAGGTCTGCTACTGGGGACTGGGAGTGTGGAAACAAATGTTAGATATGCTATTAATCAAAACAAAAATAAACTTCAAATGAGCAATGCTTTAGCAGACTACTGAGCCTTGTGCAGGTCTTATTTAGTTTTATACAGTTAAAGGGACAGTCTACCATAGAATTGTTATTGTTTTAAAAGATAGATAATCCCTTTATTACCCATTCCCCAGTTTTGCATAACCAACACAGTTATATTAATATACTTATTACCTTGTATCTAGGAACCTTCTTCCAGCCCCCTGATCCCTGAGTGTGGAAACAAATGTTAGATATGCTATTAATCAAAACAAAAATAAATTTCAAATGAGCAATGCTTTAGCAGGCTATTGAGCCGTGTGCAGGTCTCATTTAGTTTTATGCAGCAACATATAGCCAGCTAAAGGTCACATATAGGCAGGTAACGGGCCAGTGGTCATGTAGAGCAGGTAGTATAACAGATATCTTGTATTACAGGTTACAGGCAAGTTTTTAAAAAGTACTGCCAATCTTCAATTTAAGACTGCCTATCCACTAACAGCTCTGGCTCCTCCCACAGAACACCAGCTTTTCCCCCTTCACCCACAGGACACCAGCAACTTCAACTCTATCCACAGAACACCTATAACTCCACCCATATGGGTTTTTCTCCACAAATAAAATTTCTGGAACAGGCACTAGTTAAAGGCCAGTGGTCAGGTGTAGAAGGACACTCAGATCTAACTCTCCACTCCTGCTCTCTCCCATGTCAGTTACTGCTTATCTGGCATTTCTTTCTGGATGGCCATATAAAGGTTTACAAGTCCAAGACTGAGCCCCTTTTAATTTCCACTCTAGCTCTACTCCGATTTTGGATGTTTCTATCACTGTTAATGTCATCACTATCCCCCATCATCCAAAGTCTGCTGCCTCTGAGTTACACTTGACTCCAATCTGTCCTTCATCCCTCTCATCCAACTGCTTTCTTTATCCTGCCGCAACCACCTATGCAATATTTACAGAATTACTCTGTTTCTGAGCCCTGACCAAACTAAGCAAGTAATCCACTCCCTGTTAATTACTTGACTACTACAATAACCTACTCACTGGTCTTCCTCTCTCCCACCTCTTCCTCCTTCAATCCATCCTAAATGCCTCTGCCAGGCTAATCCACCCACACTGTATCTGCAGCACCTCTCTGTGTGTCCCTTCACTGGCTCCCTATTCACAGCAGAATTAAATTCAATATTCTCTCCATAACCTACAAAGCTCTCAGCGACACCGCTCCCCACTACTTGTACCCACTAATTCACAAATATACTCCAGCCCTCCCCCTAACTAAGATCCAACAATGACCTGATCCTTGCATCTTCTATCATCACCTCTTCCCATGCAAGACTGCAGGACTTCTCTTGTGTGGTACCAACTCACTTCCTCGCACTGTTAGACTTTACCCTAATATGTCTTCTTATAAAAGCTCCCTAAAGACATTTTTTTCACCCAACTCAGTAACAATCGAATTCCACTTAACTAATAATTGCCCCCATCTAACTCTGTATTAACATCATTATCACCCTTTCAGTCCTCACCTCCCTCGGGAATAGGGCCCTCAATTTCTCCTGTATTTTTTGACAAATTTTGTCTTTCAAGTTTTGTATTATTATATCAATTGTACCCATGGACAGTGCTGTAGAATTTGTTGGCACTTAAGTATAATAATTATATATAATCTCATTCCCACAATGAGAAGAGTAGTTTCTCATTATTGTAACACACATCACATAAAACATAATAATAAAATGATAACCATATAATCAAGACAGTGGGGGAAATGAAAAATAGATTAATCATCAAATATAACAGGTTATCAAAATAGCTCATACTGTGCGTGGTTATATCAATATGCATGAAGATATGTGGTTAATATCAATAAGAAAAGATATATAATCTGTGAACTTTAATGGAATGATATTATTGGCTGTAAAATAAAACATTTTTAAAAATGAATATTAGGAGAGAATATTGGATTTGGATGTAAGTTTGTGCTTAGTTCAGTTGGCTAGATGCATGAATTGTTTGGACACTATCAATAACAATTATTACATCTGTATTTATAGCAGGGATACTTGCTACCACTGATTTTCCATCAATCAACTTAAGCTAATTTAATTGATTGTTTATTGATTCTAGCTGGTGGGGTAATGAGGCACTTTAAATATGCAAAAACTATAAAAGGTAGAGACAGAAGAATGTAAAAAATATAAGAAGAAAATGAAATAATAATTTAAAAATACATTGCAAAAGATTCAGTGGCGACTTCTAAATATATTAAAAATGTTAGGAGGTTGCAAAATTCTGTTTGGGAATTGAAGGGAGATTAATGGGATGGGTACATTTAGATTTTAAATAGAAGCCTTTTTGCAATATACTTTTCATACTTTTGGCAAAAATGCTTCTAGTAAATGTTATGACTGTTTCAGCGGCATATGCACATACGCTACGAGTGACTAGATGACTCACCGTGCCTGCTCAGAGAACTGGCAGTGGAGTGTGTTGTATCAGTGAAGGCTTAAAGGAACATGAAAACACAATTCTTTTCTTTCATGATTCAGATAGAGCGTGTGATTTTAAACAACTTTCCAATTTACTTCTAGTATCTATTTTGTTTTGTAAGGATACCTAGGTAGACTCAAGAGGTACTGATTGGTATTCTTTGTTGAAAAAGCACCAGTGCACTAGCACAACTGGGAGCTAGCTGAATGCACTGGGTTAGCCAAAAAGATGAGGCATATATGTGTAGCCACCAATCAACACCTCTTGAGTCTACCTAGGTATCATTTCCAGCAAAAGATAGCAAGAGCACAAAACAAAATAGATATTAGAAGTAGATTGAAAAGTTGTTTAAAATCACATGCTCTATCTGAATCATGAAAGTCATACAAACTACTGCTGACTCTCTGAGAAGGGGTGATGTTTAAATGCTGGTGCACGGGCACTCGTAGCATATGTGCGTATGCCGCTGAAAAACACTAATAATGTTTAATGGAAGCATTTTTGCTAATAGAAGTATATTGCAAAAATGCTCCTATTTAAAATTTGAATGCACCCATGTACATTTCAGTTTTGACAAATTTTAACTTTTCTATCCCTTTGATATAAAACAAATCTATCATCGAGTTAACTGCTTATCATGCATATTGCTGCCTGTGTGTGCGCATGAAGAGCCATTCTCGTCATGCAGGGGGATTGGCTGATCAGTACATTCCAATAGGTTGTTTGCTGTATAGGGACAAGCTTTAAAAGTATGAAAAAGTTATTTGTATTATTATTGTTATCATCATTTATGTGTATATTGCAGCAAAGTTCCGTAGTGCTTGGTACAGAGATAGAGGTATACAATGACAAGGATTTGTGATAATAAGAAACAAAATAGACTATACAGCTCTAGTACAGGAGAAAGAGGGCTCTGTTCCCAAGAGCTTACAGTCTACAGATTGAGGTTAAACTGTAAGCTCAATGGGCAGTCCATTATATTATACCCCCTAGAATGTAAGCTCTTTGGGCAAAATGTCCATTTATATACCTGTATAATACTTCTAAAATAAGCTTCTTAGAAATATAGCCACAAAAAAGTGCTGCCCCCATACAATCTGCCAACCTAGGCAAGTGCCTTGTTTGCCTAGGCCAAAATACTCCCCTGGTCAGTTGTAATTGTCTTTAGCTGATAACAACTGAAAAATAATGTACTTTATACTAACTTTATGACTATGACTAATCTTGTTGTCTGCAGACTAAAGCCAAGATTGGCTCCTGGTGGCAAATAGTGGGTGGAGTTAGTCTATTGAAAAACAATTGCACAATTATTGCAGTAAAAAGGATATTAATTAGCTTTAAAAATCTTTAGACTTAGTTAATATGTTATTCTATAGCAACACAACAGAGATCTCTTTAAAGTCAAATTGAACTTTCATTATTCAGATAGAGCATGCAATTTTAAACTATCCAATTTTCTTCTATTAACAAATTTACCCTGTTTTATTAATATACGGCTAGATTACGAGTTTTGCATTATGAGTTAAAAAGCAGCGTTAAGCCTCATAACGCTGCTTTTTTACTACCGCTGCTGTTACGAGTCTTGTAGGTACAGCTGTCGCGCACATTTTTTTGCGTATAGTCTTTTTTCAATGGGACTTCCATAGTGCTGGTATTACAAGCTTTTTTTTTTAGGCCAAAAAGTGAGCGGTACAGCTTATCCCGCAAGATTTGTAACGCATTCTAAAGTCAGTAGTTATGAGTTTTACACTACAAAGCTGTAGCATAAATCTCTTAACTAAAGTGCTAAAAAGTACACTAGCACCCATACACTACCTATTAACCCCTAAACCGAGGCCCTCCCGCATCGCAAACACTAAAATAAAAATATTAACCCCTAATCTGCCGCTCCCGACATCGCCGCCACTATTATAAACATATTAACCCCTAAACCGCCGCACTCCTGCATCGTAAACACTAGTTAAATATTATTAACCCCCTAATCTGCTGTCCCCAACATTGCCGCCACCTACCTATATTTATTAACCCCTAATCTGCCGCCCCAATGTCGCCGCCACTATACTATATTTATTAACCCCTAACCCTAAGTCTAACCCTAACACCCCCTAACTTAAATATAATTAAAATAAATCTAAATAAAACCTACAATTAATAACTAAATAATTCCTATTTAAAACTAAATACTTACCTGTAAAATAAACCCTAAGCTAGCTACAATATAACTAATAGTTATTAGTTATATTGTAGCTAGCTTAGGTTTTATTTTTATTTAACAGGCAAGTTTGTATTTATTTTAACTAGGTAGAATAGTTACTAAATTGTTATTAATTATTTAATAACTACCTAGCTAAAATAAATACAAATTTACCTGTAAAATAAAACCTAACCTAAGTTACACTAACACCTAACACAACACTACAATTAAATAAATTACCTAAATTAAATACAATTAAATAAATTAAATAAATTGAATACAATTACCTAAATTACAAAACCGAACAAACACTAAATTACACAAAATAAAAAACAAATTACAAGATATTTAAACTAATTAAACCTAATCTAATAGCCCTATCAAAATAAAAAAAGCCCCCTCAAAATAAAAAAAATTCTAGCCTAAACTAAACTACCAATAGCCCTTAAAAGGGCCTTTTGTGGGGCATTGCCCTAAAGAAATCAGCTGTTTAACCTGTTAAAAAAAAATGCAAACAACCCCTCCAACAGTAAAACCCACCACTCACACAACCAAACCCCCCAAATAAAACCCTAACTAAAAAAACCTAAGCTCCCCATTACCCTGAAAAGGGCATTTGGATGGGCATTGCCTTTATAAGGAAATTTAGCTCTATTGCAGCCCAAAGCCCTAAACTAAAAATAAAACCCACCCAATAAACCCTTAAAAAAAACTAACACTAACCCCTGAAGATCCACTTACAGTTTTGAAGATCCGACATTCATCCTCAACGAAGCCGGGAGAAGTCCTCATCGAAGCGGCAAGAAGTCCTCAATGAAGCAGGGAGAAGTCTTCATCCAAGCTGTGAGAAGTGGTCCTCCAGATGGGCAGAAGTCTTCATCCAGATGGCATCTTCTAACTTCATCCATCCGGCGCGGCGCGGCTCCATCTTCAAGACATCCGGCGCGGAGCATCCTCTTCCAAAGAAGTCTTCTTCCCGAATGAATGTTTCTTTAAGTGACGTCATCCAAGATGGTGTCCCTTAGATTCCAATTGGCTGATAGAATTCTATCAGCCAATTGGAATTAAGGCTGAAAAAATCCTATTGGCTGATGCAATCAGCCAATAGGATTGAACTTCAATCCTATTGGCTGATCCAATCAGCCAATAGGATTGAGCTGGCATTCTATTGGCTGATTGGAACAGCCAATAGAATGCGAGCTCAATCCTATTAAATATGTTTATTATAGTGGCAGCGATGTCCGGAGCGGCAGATTAGGGGTTAATATAATTAGTATAATGTAGGTGTCGGCGATGACGGTGGCGGCAGATTAGGGGCTAATAAGTGTAAGATTAGGGGTGTTTAGACTCGGGGTTCATGTTAGGGTGTTAGGTGTAAACATAAAATGTGTTTCCCCATAGGAATCAATGGGGCTGTGTTACGGAGCTTTACGCTGCTTTATTGCAGGTGTTAGGCTTTTTTTCAGCCGGCTCTCCCCATTGATGTCTATGGGGAAATCGTGCACGAGCACATACAACCAGCTCACCACTGACTTAAGCAGCGCTGGTAATGGAGTGCGGTATGGAGCACAATTTTGCTCTACGCTCACTTCTTGACTTTTAAAGCCGGGTTTATAAAAACCTGTAATACCAGCGCTGTAGGTAAGTGAGCGGTGACAATAACATGCAAGTTAGCATCGCACCCCTCATAATGCAAAACTCGTAATCTGGCCGATAGTTTGTTGAAGAGCATATCTAGATAAGCTTTAAAAGTGTTCACATGTCCTGAGCATTGTATGGCAACAGTATGAGTAACAAAGTTATACATTATAAATTTCAGCTAAAGCATGTAATTTGAAACAACATTCCAGTCCATTTCCATTAGTAAATTATGCGTGAGTAGGGTGTTTTTTCCCCCCACTTTTCTGGCTCCCATGACTTCTATGGGGGTCATCGCCGCGATATTCTAAATTTGGCTTTTTGTGCTTGTGCAAAAACTTTTTAAACTCAACTTGTAATATGCATGCTACAGGAAATGCAAAAAAGCTTACTTGTGCTTGAGCGGAAGTGCAAAATAACGCTCCACTTGTAATCTAGCCCTTTGTCGTAAAATTGAATGTATTTGGACAAGAATTTTTGGTGTAAATCAATGTACAATGAATAACTAAGAGATATGT
>NC_069507.1:62346951-62354451 GCF_027579735.1 Bombina bombina | reverse complement strand
TCTTATTCAAGCTGTTTCTTATTCGGGAAATTCTGTTTCTTATTCATGGAAGTTGGTTTCTTATTCAATTTTTTTGTCAGACTGCTTTAAATTTACTTTAAAATAAAAAAATCGGTTTTATTAAAATAATAATATGATTCATATAATGTAGTTACACAGAGGTGGAATCTCTTTATATAACAATTAGATATACAAACTTGAAAAAAGGGCATACGTTGGCACCACTACAAATATTACTATTTTGAATAAATAACATATATTTTCAAAGGGTTAATAACCATTCGGCCACTGATTTCACTATGATTTTATATAGGGTAGATCCCATTCCCCCTCCATGTCATTCAATTGTTTTTAGCCTGGCCCAATGGTGTTTTTGCCACAGAAATTGATGCCAACACTGGCATAGGTGACATAATTCTCATTTTTGAATAAGTAACAGATATTTTCAAAGGGTTAATAACCATTGGGCCACTGATTTCACTATAAATTTATACAGGGTAGATCCCCCTCCATGTCATGCAATTGTTTTTAGCCTGGCCCAATGGTGTTTTTGGCACAGAAATTGATTCCAACACTGGCATAGGTGACATAATTCTCATTTTTGAATAAGTAACAGATATTTTCAAAGGGTTAATAACCATTGGGCCAGGCTAAAAACAATAGCATGGCATGGAGGGGGATCTACCCTGTAGATATTCATAGTGAAATCAGTGGCCCAATGGTTATTAACCCTTTGAAAATATCTGTTACTTATTCAAAATTGAGAATTATGTCACCTATGCCAGGGTTGGCATCAATTTCTGTGCCCAAAACACCATTGGGCCAGGCTAAAAACAATTGCATGGCATGGAGGGGGATCTACCCTGTATATATTCATAGTGAAATCAGTGGCCCAATGGTTATTAACCCTTTGAAAATATATGTTATCTATTCAAAATAGTAATATTTGTAGTGGTGCCAACGTATGCCCTTTTTTCAAGTTTGTATATCTGTTATATAAAGAGATTCCACCTCTGTGTAACTACATTTATATGAATCATATTATTATTTTAATAAAACCTATTTTTTTATTTTAAAAAAAATTGAATAAGAAACCAACTTCCATGAATAAGAAACAGAATTTCACGAATAAGAAACAGCTTGAATAAGAAACCAACTTCCTTGTCGTGTGACTGAGCCTGCTGGGGCCCTGGGCCATCTTTTCTTTTCTTTTAGGCGGCACTAAGTTGAAGTTAGATAACTTGAGCTGAACTTGTCAACTTGATATACATTTATTACAACGAACTTGCAGCCTCGCTGCCTCTATAGTCAAGGGAAGTGACTTGAGTCACTTGACTATTTTGGCAGCGAGGCTGCAAGTTCGTTGTAATAAATGTATAAGTTCAACTTCAACTCACGTTATCTAACTTCAACTTAGTGCCGCACTGCCGCCTAAAATAAAAGATTGGCCCAGGGCCCCAGCAGGCTCAGGAGGACAGGAGTCACTATAAAAGGCTGAGGCCCGCCACCTACCTAAATCAATCTAATAGTAATCACAATTATTATATCACAATACATAGTCGATTCGAACTTCGAAGTTAACACAGTCACTGTCACACAACAACAACAGAAGAAGACAGTGAGTCAGTCAACCTGAACCCCAACCCCGCCACCACTGACCTACCTAAAAAGATGCGCCGCCACCAAATATAGATAACAACAGAGGCGTAACTAGAAACCGCAGGGCCCCGGTGCAAGAATCCATGAAGGGCCCCCCGCCCCTCCCCCTCCCCCCAAAAAAGTGTGATTTTGATACATTTAATTTTTCTCTCTTTTTTTTTTTACATTTTTTATAATAAATACACACACAGTGTAGTAGGAGGATAGGGGCTGTAGTGTATCCATGATAAAGTCAATCTACTACACGAGTTGCAAGTACATGATGTAGTTTGTACACTTTATTTTTAGTGCTTGGGCACTAATTTATATATAATATATATACACATATATATATATATATATATATATATCTTACTAGTCGGGGAGAAAATGTACTAGTCCACTCAGATATATACTGTATATAGGGGCATATACAGTATACTGCTGTCACTACCCCAGTCCCCTGCTCACATAGGCCTAGATTTAGAGTTCGGCGGTAGCCGTCAAAACCAGCGTTAGAGGCTCCTAACGCTGGTTTTGGGCGCCCGCTGGTATTTGGAGTCAGTGATTAAAGGGTCTAACGCTCACTTTACAGCCGCGACTTTTCCATACCGCAGATCCCCCTACGCCATTTGCGTAGCCTATCTTTTCAATGGGATCTTTCTAACGCTGGTATTTAGAGTCGTTTCTGCAGTGAGCGTTAGAGCTCTAACGACAAGATTCCAGCCGCCTGAAAATAGCAGGAGTTAAGAGCTTTCTGGCTAACGCCGGTTTATAAAGCTCTTAACTACTGTACCCTAAAGTACACTAACACCCATAAACTACCTATGTACCCCTAAACCGAGGTCCCCCCACATCGCCGCCACTCGATTAAAAATTTTAACCCCTAATCTTCCGACCGCCACCTACGTTATACTTATGTACCCCTAATCTGCTGCCCCTAACCCCGCCGACCCCTATATTACATTTATTAACCCCTAATCTGCCCCCCACAACATCGCCGCCAGCTACTTAAAATAATTAACCCCTAATCTTCCGACCGCAAAGCGCCGCCACCTACGTTATCCCTATGTACCCCTAATCTGCTACCCCTAACACCGCCGACCCCTATATTATATTTATTATCCCCTAATCTGCCCCCCTCAACGTCGCCGACACCTACCTACACTTATTAACCCCTAATCTGCCGAGCGGACCGCACCGCTACTATAATAAAGTTATTAACCCCTAACCTGCCTCACTAACCCTATCATAAATAGTATTAACCCCTAATCTGCCCTCCCTAACATCGCCGACACCTAACTTCAATTATTAACCCCTAATCTTCCTATCGGAGCTCACCGCTATTCTAATAAATGTATTAACCCCTAAAGCTAAGTCTAACCCTAACACTAACACCCCCCTAACTTAAATATAATTTTAATCTAACGAAATAAATTAACTCTTATTAAATAAATTAATCCTATTTAAAGCTAAATACTTACCTGTAAAATAAATCCTAATATAGCTACAATATAAATTATAATTATATTATAGCTATTTTAGGATTAATATTTATTTTACAGGCAACTTGGTATTTATTTTAACTAGGTACAATAGCTATTAAATAGTTAAGAACTATTTAATAGTTACCTAGTTAAAATAATAACAAAATTACCTGTAAAATAAATCCTAACCTAAGATATAATTAAACCTAACACTACCCTATCAATAAAATAATTAAATAAACTACCTACAATTACCTACAATTAACCTAACACTACACTATCAATAAATTAAATAAACACAATTGCTACAAATAAATACAATTAAATAAACTAGCTAAAGTACAAAAAATAAAAAAGAACTAAGTTACAGAAAATAAAAAAATATTTACAAACATAAGAAAAATATTACAACAATTTTAAACTAATTACACCTACTCTAAGCCCCCTAATAAAATAACAAAGCCCCCCAAAATAATAAATTCCCTACCCTATTCTAAATTTAAAAATTTACAAGCTCTTTTACCTTACCAGCCCTGAACAGGGCCCTTTGCGGGGCATGCCCCAAGAAGTTCAGCTCTTTTGCCTGTAAAAGAAAACATACAATACCCCCCCCCCAACATTACAACCCACCACCCACATACCCCTAATCTAACCCAAACCCCCCTTAAATAAACCTAACACTAAGCCCCTGATGATCTTCCTACCTTGTCTTCACCATGCCAGGTTCACCGATCCGTCCTGGCTCCAAGATCTTCATCCAACCCAAGCGGGGGCTAGACATCCACTGAAGAAGTCCAGAAGAGGGTCCAAAGTCTTCCTCCTATCCGGCAAGAAGAGGACATCCGGACCGGCAAACATCTTCTCCAAGCGGCATCTTCGATCTTCTTCCATCCGGTGCGGAGCGGGTCCATCTTGAAGCAGGCGACGCGGATCCATCCTCTTCTTCCGATGTCTCCCGACGAATGACGGTTCCTTTAAGGGACGTCATCCAAGATGGCGTCCCTCGAATTCCGATTGGCTGATAGGATTCTATCAGCCAATCGGAATTAAGGTAGGAATTTTCTGATTGGCTGATGGAATCAGCCAATCAGAGTCAAGTTCAATCCGATTGGCTGATCCAATCAGCCAATCAGATTGAGCTCGCATTCTATTGGCTGATCGGAACAGCCAATAGAATGCGAGCTCAATCTGATTGGCTGATTGGATCAGCCAATCGGATTGAACTTGATTCTGATTGGCTGATTCCATCAGCCAATCAGAAAATTCCTACCTTAATTCCGATTGGCTGATAGAATCCTATCAGCCAATCGGAATTCGAGGGACGCCATCTTGGATGACGTCCCTTAAAGGAACCGTCATTCGTCGGGAGACATCGGAAGAAGAGGATGGATCCGCGTTGCCTGCTTCAAGATGGACCCGCTCCGCACCGGATGGAAGAAGATCGAAGATGCCGCTTGGAGAAGATGTTTGCCGGTCCGGATGTCCTCTTCTTGCCGGATAGGAGGAAGACTTTGGACCCTCTTCTGGACTTCTTCAGTGGATGTCTAGCCCCCGCTTGGGTTGGATGAAGATCTTGGAGCCAGGACGGATCGGTGAACCTGGCATGGTGAAGACAAGGTAGGAAGATCATCAGGGGCTTAGTGTTAGGTTTATTTAAGGGGGGTTTGGGTTAGATTAGGGGTATGTGGGTGGTGGGTTGTAATGTTGGGGGGGGGGGTATTGTATGTTTTCTTTTACAGGCAAAAGAGCTGAACTTCTTGGGGCATGCCCCGCAAAGGGCCCTGTTCAGGGCTGGTAAGGTAAAAGAGCTTGTAACTTTTTAAATTTAGAATAGGGTAGGGAATTTATTATTTTGGGGGGCTTTGTTATTTTATTAGGGGGCTTAGAGTAGGTGTAATTAGTTTAAAATTGTTGTAATATTTTTCTTATGTTTGTAAATATTTTTTTATTTTCTGTAACTTAGTTCTTTTTTATTTTTTGTACTTTAGCTAGTTTATTTAATTGTATTTATTTGTAGCAATTGTGTTTATTTAATTTATTGATAGTGTAGTGTTAGGTTAATTGTAGGTAATTGTAGGTAGTTTATTTAATTATTTTATTGATAGGGTAGTGTTAGGTTTAATTATATCTTAGGTTAGGATTTATTTTACAGGTAATTTTGTTATTATTTTAACTAGGTAACTATTAAATAGTTCTTAACTATTTAATAGCTATTGTACCTAGTTAAAATAAATACCAAGTTGCCTGTAAAATAAATATTAATCCTAAAATAGCTATAATATAATTATAATTTATATTGTAGCTATATTAGGATTTATTTTACAGGTAAGTATTTAGCTTTAAATAGGATTAATTTATTTAATAAGAGTTAATTTATTTCGTTAGATTAAAATTATATTTAAGTTAGGGGGGTGTTAGTGTTAGGGTTAGACTTAGCTTTAGGGGTTAATACATTTATTAGAATAGCGGTGAGCTCCGATCGGAAGATTAGGGGTTAATAATTGAAGTTAGGTGTCGGCGATGTTAGGGAGGGCAGATTAGGGGTTAATACTATTTATGATAGGGTTAGTGAGGCGGGTTAGGGGTTAATAACTTTATTATAGTAGCGGTGCGGTCCGCTCGGCAGATTAGGGGTTAATAAGTGTAGGCAGGTGTCGGCGACGTTGTGGGGGGCAGATTAGGGGTTAATAAATATAACATAGGGGTCGGCGATGTTAGGGCAGCAGATTAGGGGTACATAGGGATAACGTAGGTTGCGGCGGTTTACGGAGCGGAAGATTAGGGGTTAAAACTGTAATGCAGGGGTCAGCGATAGCGGGGGCGGAAGATTAGGGGTTAATAAGTGTAAGGTTAGGGGTGTTTAGACTTGGGGTTCATGTTAGGGTGTTAGGTGCAGACGTAGGAAGTGTTTCCCCATAGGAAACAATGGGGCTGCGTTAGGAGCTGAACGCTGCTTTTTTGCAGGTGTTAGGTTTTTTTTCAGCTCAAACAGTCCCATTGTTTCCTATGGGAGAATCGTGCACGAGCACGTTTTTGAGGCTGGCCGCGTCCGTAAGCAACTCTGGTATCGAGAGTTGCATTTGCGGTAAAAATGCCCTACGCTCCTTTTTTGGAGCCTAACGCAGCATTTGTTTTAACTCTCGATACCAGAGTTAAATTTATGGTGCGGCCAGAAAAAAGCCCGCGGAGCGTTAACAGCCCTTTTACCGCCGAACTCTAAATCTAGGCCATAGTGTCTTATTCTCCCCATTTGTTTTTATATATGTTACCCCCAGCTTACCCCATATAACCCGGGCCAAGCAGATTTTCTCCCAGCCAGATGAGAGCCCACACGACATGACACAGTGTCAAGTTGTGTAGACATTATTATAAATAACTGCAAACATTACTTTTTGATTAATTTCCCTATTTTTTTTTTGCATTAAATTATTAATGTTTATTGTTATATATGTATATGTACCCATAGAGGGTATTTCAAGAAAGCCCTGTTTGTCTGTTAAAAATAACATGTAATTTGTTTGGGTGCTCTTAACAATAGAGCAGATGATTATGGTGAAACCAACACACAGCAAAAATGGCAAAATTGACAGCATTTACACATGAACACTGGAGAAAAAAAACTACATTCCTAAAGAGTTATGCATTCATATTTTCGTCAACATGGGTACACACAATGTGCATGGAACTATAAAAAAAAATTATGACAATGTATTTTTAACCTAGCTAAAGTATAAAAAGAGGATGGTCCACCTTTAAGTCATAAGTACTATTTAAAGTAAACTAGTTTAAGCTTGCAACCTAGGAAAAATGCTTTCAAATAAAAAAAAGGGGAGGGGACCTTTTAAAGTCCCATCCAAGATGTAGCCCATATGACTCCACTTTTTAAATGACTAAAAGTTCTATACTTTATTCATTAATATTACAGGGATGTTCCAGCTAAAATAGAAGCACTTTAGTGTGCATTTCAAATGCACATTAAGCATATCTAAATATGCTTCATATCAGCATTTTAAATAGTTTTTGTGATCAGAGAGCTGTCAGTGACTTGTATCATGCAACCCAATGCATGGCTCAACCTCTGAGCAGACACACTATTTAACATACTAGTGTATGGAGCATATCTAAATATGCTTCTCTTACACATGCACAATAAACGTTCTAACTAAAAATAGTAATAACATTTAATAGAAGCATTTTTGCTAAAACAAGTATATTGCAGAAATATTATATTAAAAACTGTCTGTAATACTCCTTTAAAAACAAAAGTATATAGGGGAATAATAGCTTGAAAAAGAAGCCCATGACACATCCTTATAACTAATACAGCCCTGGTGAGGAAGAGAAGCTGTTTAAAGTGTTGGGTAAAAAAAAAAAA